>NC_141036.1:370000-492500 GCF_052040795.2 Danio rerio | reverse complement strand
TGATTTTATTCGTTTTAAACACGGGTTGAGGGTTGAGCACCTCTGATTTAAAGGTTTTGACCTGAATTGACTTTCTATATCAAAAGCAGACCTAACTCACTAACCAAAAATGCAAAATTGATATAGTAAACAAACAGATATGACCTTCAAATAAATACAACCGAACAACTACAGCCCAGAAAATCATGTTCAAACACAGCACACAGATAAAGTAAACATTCACACTCACTGTTTGGAGATGCTTTGTGTTGTAGTGGACTTAAGAAGGTAGTTTCTGCTCTGCACTGAACACTGAACTGATAATTAGTTGATCAGCTCCACCTGTTGAGCTCTACGCTGACTCTAGTGCATACTGGGTAGTGCACTTAAGTTAGGGGTGGAGCAAGAGTAACATTTTGAAAAAAAAAAATGCTATATCTGGAATCAGCTTTATATGCTCTCATTCACTATTCCCTATATTACATGCAAAAACAGTCCACTTAAAAAAGTGTAAATAATATAATATAATATAATATAATATAATATAATATAATATAATATAATATAATATAATATAATATAATATAATATAATATAATATAATATAATATAAGGTGGAATAATAAAAAAATCTTATAATATAAGTAAACAAAAAATAAGAAATAATAATAATATTAAAATTACTGAAAAATATTGTTTGAGTGAAAATAATCAAATCAAGTAAAATAACATGTTGTAATCATTTTAATTAATTTATTTTTAATTATATTTTATACAACATTATTTTGTGTGATATAATATAATAAAAATAAATATAATAAAAGGAAAAAATATAACTTAATATAATATAATATAATATAATATAATATAATACAATA
This sequence comes from Danio rerio, assembly GCF_052040795.2. Taxonomy (NCBI): domain Eukaryota; kingdom Metazoa; phylum Chordata; class Actinopteri; order Cypriniformes; family Danionidae; genus Danio; species Danio rerio. Next base: position 491,643 of record NC_141036.1, on the reverse strand, counting down.
TAATATAATGTAATATAAAATAATATAATAAATATAATATAATATAATATAATATAATATAATGTAATATAATATAATATAATATAATATAATATAATATAATATAATATAATATAATATAATATAATATAATATAATATAATATAATATAATAAAATATAATATAATATAATAAATATAATAAATACAATAAATATAATATAATATAATATAATATAATAAATATAATAAATACAATAAATATAATATAATATAATATAATATAATATAATATAATATAATATAATATAATATAATATAATATAATATAATAAATACAATAAATATAATATAATATAATATAATATAATATAATATAATATAATAAATATAATAAATACAATAAATATAATATAATATAATATAATATAATATAATACAATATAATATAATATAATCATTTATTAATTTTAATTCGGCTTAGTCAATTTATTATCAGGGGTCGCCTCAGTGGAATGAACGGCCAACTATTCTAGCATATGTTTTACGCAGCTGATACCCTTCCAGCTGCAACCCAGTTCTGGGAAACACCCATACACACCCATCTATTTAGTTAATCAATTCCCCTATAGTGAATGTGTTTGCACTGTGGGGGAAACCCACGCCAACACAGGGAAAACATGCAAACTCCACACAGAAACACCAACTGACCCAGTCAGGACTCGAAGCTGTGACCTTATTGGTTTGAGGCCACACTGCGACACCAATATGTCACAAAAAATGTGCCACGACTAAATCAGTAATTAGGCCGCAAAAACTCAGAAAAAGTCTTGCAAAATCCTGCAGAGAGTGATATATCCAGCAGGAGTGTTTTATTTAGCGGCTGACAATCAGAAATGGGATTATAGAGTGAGTCCCACTGAACCCCGTTCAGAAATGACCCTCACTGCGCTTTTATCTGGCCGTCCAATCAAATTAAAACACTTGTCAGCCTCTGACCTCGCCATTAATCACAAACAGCAGTCCCTGCCCTGGTGAATTTGTTAGCACAGCCCTGTGTGTGATTTTTTTTTTTCTTAGCCAGCATTTATAAATCCTGAGTTAAACCCTACTTAGTGTCTGTCCTGGGAAGGGTTAATGATTTATTTCAGTTCATATATGCTGCAGTCATACACATTACATGTGCGATTATCAATGTGTGTGGGCTAACAGACTTAAATATCACAGCTCTCTTACTAGAATTATTAAAGCTATTATTTACTGTAGTAATCTGAAGTCAAAGCTGTCGTACACATTATTTACACTTTATTAGACTTTTTAATGTTTATTTATTTATTGAATTTTTTATCTTTAATTACTTAGTGTCCTGGTAAAAATTGTTTTGGGACCTTTAGATCAGTTTAGGTCAGCATTCTCTCCTTCTTTATTTCATTCTGTCGTAAATATTTCAATGACTCAATCCAAAGGTCCAAAGATTTGCTCTTGAATGAACACAGAAATAAAAGACAGTCACAGTTTGATCTTGAATGAATCATCTGAGTAAGTGATTCAATGACTCATACATTCACTTAATTTGTGCCTGGAAGAATCATTTGAAAGAATGATTCAATAACTTTCTCATACAGACAGTCAAATGATTTGCTCTTGAAGGAATCAGTGGAGTGAATGATTCAATGACTCCCACATAAAGAGAGTGACATAGTTTGATCTTAAATGAATTATTGAGTAAACAATTCAATGACTCTGTCATAAATACAGTGAGTGATTCAATGACTCACTCATGAATACATTCAAATAGTTTGTTTTTGAATAAATAAGTTAAGCGATTTTATGATTCATACAGTCACATAGTTTGATCTTGAATGAATCAGTAACATGATTTAATGACTGAGCCATAAACAGAATGGCATGATTTTTTGAATGAATGAATAAATTGATTGAGTGATTTAATGATTCATACAGTCACTTAATTTGTTCCTAAATGAGTTATTTGAAAGAATGACTCAATGACTCACGAATAAAGACTACAATGGATCGGTTGAGTGAGTGATTCAATGACTTACTGTTAAAGAGAGTCACATGATGTGTTTTTGAATGATTCAATTGAGTGAGCGATTCAATGACTCACAAAAACGTAATGTTTTTTTTAGAATGAATCAGTTGATTAAACAATTCAGTGACTCATGAATAGTAACTCGATTTGTTCTTGAAAGAATTGGTTGACTAAGCGATTCAATGACTCACTCATAAACACAGTCACATGATTTGATCTTGAATGAATCAGTTGAGTGGGCGATTCAATGACTCATAAAAATTAACACCATTTAACCTAATGGTCTCAAACTCAATTCCTGGAGGGCCGCAGCTCTGCATAGTTTATCTCCCACCAGCTCCAACTCACACCAGCTTAATAGTCTCTAGTAGTCTTGAACACCTTAATTAGTTACATCAGCTGTTTGGGTTGGTGCTCAACTGCAGAGCTGCGGCCCTCCAGGAATCCAGTTTGAGACCTATGATTTAACCTGTCGATTAAATCCTGAATTGTTCTTGATTCAACATTCAACGATTCTCTAATAAAATCAATGACATGTCGCCACCTACTGGTTGAAAAGGTGTGACCTTTATAAAAGCTCATTTCCCACAACTGGACTGAGCTTGAAGTGTATATGCAAAGCGGGAAGTGTATATTTCTCAAAATGAACTCACACAACTGTGAAATAACCAGACATGATTTTCTATTTGCATGAAATATTGCTTTATTATCATGAGCGCTTGCAGAACATTGGCCCGGCGCACATAATACAAGTGCTGTGTTTTTATTGAACGCAACATCCATACAGATGAATGAGTGAATGGAGAGGTAAACACAGTTGTCAGCGGGTTTTAATTGAATGTTACAGTGGGAGGATGAAAGCTCTGACATTTGATTAAAGAGCGTTTCTGCCAGTCTAGTGCGTTCAGGAGAGGACGCCGCGATCCTCACACGATCTGACACGCCGCATGATAGATGTGATATTTGGAGTGTTTTTCATTCAGCTGGATGGACAAAAAATGCAGATGATGAGCAGAAACGCTGACAAACAGCAACTTCACATTTATCACCATCATTTCTAATATTGTTTTATCGCATTCGCTGAACAATTCCTGCAAATACAAATTTGCAGCGCAGTAAATTGTACGCTAAAGTAATTTGTCATAGATCTGTGAGCAATCTGTTCAAACGGCATTCACAGTTCATTATAGTTCTGTAATGTGCCATATCTCTGTGTCAAACACGATATTCAATGAAGAATGTGGAGCAGGGCTTGATTTCCCACATGAAAAAACAATACTATAGTAATGCTAAATTAAAGTGTATTATACTGTAAATACTATAGGATCTCTCCCCGTGTTGGTGTGGGTTTCCTCTGGGTGCTTCGGTTTCCCCCACAAGTCCAAACACATGTGGTTTAGGTGAACTGGGTATGCTAAATAGGCCATAGTGTATGAGTGTGAATGAGTGTGTATGAATGTTTCCCAGTGATGGGTTGCAGCTGGAAGGACATCCGCAGTTTATTCCACTGTGGCGACCCTTGATTAATAAAAGAACTAAGCCAAAGAGAAAATGAATGAATGAATGAATGAATATTATTGTACCTACAACCCTTTGTTAATGAATGCTCCAGCATGCTGTAGTATTCACTATAAAGAACTCATAAACTGTGATGCATACTGGAGTAAACTTTAGTTTTACTATAGTAAAGTGTGGTGTATTGTAGTATAATATGCAATATGGTTGTAGAAAACTACAGTATTGGCTCATTTGCTTATATTGCTATAGTTGTTGTTACCATAACAACTGTAGAATCACCACAGCAGATCAATTACTGTAGTTGTTGTGTTACCGTAGCATCTATAGAATCACCACAACACATCAATAACTGTTGTTGTGTTACCATAACAACTGTAGAATCACCACATCACATCAATTACTGTAGTTGTGTTACCACAGCAACTATAGAATCACCTCAACACATCAATTACTGTAGTCGTTGTGTTACCATAGCAACTTTAGAACCACCACAGCAGATTAATCACTGTACTTTAAGTGTTACCGTGGCAACTGTAAAAAATCCCCAAAACCGATGTGTCACTATAATCCTGAGTTACCATAGCAACTGTAGAATCACCACAACAGGCTAATCGCTGTAGTTTATGTGTTGCCATAGCAACTATTTAATTACTACAACAGATGAATTACTACAGTTGTTGTGTTACCATAGCAACTATAAATTCACCACAACAGATGTATCACTATATAACCATAGCCACTATAGAACCACAACAGATTGTTGTGTTACCATAGCAACTGTAGAACCATCACAACAGATCAATCACTGTGGTTTGTGTTACCATAGCAACCGTAGAATCACCAAAACATATTAACTGCTGTAGGTAATATGTTACCGTAGCAACTATAGAATCACCACAGCAGATCAATCACTATACTTAATGTATTACCATAGGAACTATAGAACAACCACAACAGATTAATCACTGTAGTATATGTGTTACCATAGCAGCTGTAAAATAACCACAACAGATTTATCACTATGGTTAATGAGTTACTATAGCAACTACTGTATTTAACCACCACAACAGATTATTCACTGTAGTTATGGTTACCGTAGCAACTATAAAATCACCAAAACAGATTAACCGCTACAGTTAATGCGTTACTATAGCAACTACTTAGCATCACCGCAACAGATAAATCATTTTAGTTAACATGTTACCATAGCAACTATAGAATAACCACAACAGATTTATCACTAAAGTTAATGAGTTACCATAGCAACAATAGAACCACCCCAACTGATAAATCTCTATGTTTAATGTGTTACCATAGCAACTATAGAACAAACACAACAGATTATTCACTGCAGTTTATGTTACCATAGCAACTAAAGAATTACCAAAACAGATTCATCACTATAGTTAATGAGTTACTATAGCTACTTTAGAACAATCACAACAGATTATTCACTGTGGTCCATGTGTTACCATAGCAACTATGACATCACCACAACAGATCAGTCAATATTGTTAATGTGTTACCATAGAAACTATGGAACACCACAACAAATTAATTGCTGTAGTTTGTGTTATCATGGCAACTACAGAATCATTTATTCATCCATTTTCTTTTGGGCTTAGTCGCCACAGTGGTATGAACCTCTAACTTATCCCTATAGCGCATGTGTTTAGACTGTGGGGGAAACCGGAGCACCCAGAGGAAACCCATGCCAACACATGGAGAACATGCAAACTCCACACAGAAACACCAACTGACCCAGCTGAGGCTCGAGCCAGTGACCTTCTTGCTGTGAGGGACAGCACTACCTACTGCGCCACCACGTCACCAACTATAGAATCCCCACAACAGATCAATCACCGTAGTTGATGCATTACCTTAACAACTAAACAATTACCCCAACAGAGTAATCACTATAGTTAGTGTATTACCACGGCAACTATAGAATCACCACAACAGATATTGCATGGTTCAAAAACACTGCACAGAGCTTCAGCTAAATCACTATAGTCAAGTTTCCCCCTTGAGGATGCATTTATCAGATTAGTCGATATTAAGTGTGTGTAATGCAACAGGTGGATTGAGTTGTGGTTTGTCTGCTGACCTCTGACCTCTGTAGGCATTAATCGGTGAACAGATGAAGAAGTGAAGTGATAATGGCTGTGTCACATCTCTCTTCAGCAACTGTCCAGAGCACTTGAGGATCATTAATACTGAGCTGATCGGTGGTCTGCCAAACACAAGCTGAAACATAAAGACAGGTTTGGGGATTGAGGCGCCGCTGCACAATCTGCTGGGATGTCTGGACAGCGGGCTGGATCGACATCTAAAGTTGCGCTCATCAACATTAGTTTTAGTCATTTTTCCTGTTGATTAAAACTTGAACTTATTAGGTTTAAATTAGGTTTATATATTTTTCCGGCCACTTTATTAGGTACACCTTGCTAGTACCAGGTCCGACCTCCTTTTGCCTTCAGAACTGCCTTTATTCTTGGTAGCAGAGATTTAACAAGCTACTGGAAATATTCCTCAGAGATTTTGCTCCATATTGTCATGATCACACAGTTGCTGCAGATTTGTCGGCTGCACATCCATGATGCCAATCTCCCGTTCCACCACATCCCAAAGCTGCTCTATTGGATTGAGCTCTGGTGACTGTGGAGGCCATTTGAGTACAGTGAACTCATCGTCATGTTCACCAGTCTGAGATGATTGAGCTTTATGACATGCTGCGTTATCCTGCTGGAAGTAGCCATCAGAAGATGGAGACACTGTGCTCATAAAGGGATGGACATGGTCAGCAGCAATACTCAGGTAGGCTGTGGCGTTGATGCTCAATTGGTACTAATAGACCCAAAGAAAATCTCCCCCACACCATTACACCACCACCACCAGCCTGAACTGCTGATACAAGGCAGGATGATCCATGCTTTCATGTTGTTGAGGCCAAATTGTGAGCCGAGCCTCCGAATGTGTCAGCAGAAATGGAGACTCATCAGAGCAGCAACGTTTCTCCAATCTTCTATTGTCCAGTTTTGGTGAGTCTGTGTGAATTGTAGCCTCAGTTTCCTGTTCTTAGCTGACAGGAGCGGCACCCGGTGTGCTCTTCTGCTGCTGTAGCCCATCTGCCTCAAGGTTGGCCGTGTTGTGTGTTCAGAGATGCTCTTCTGCAGAGCTCGGTTGTAACGAGTGCTTATTTGAGTTACTGTTGCTGGAACCAGTCTGGCGAGTGGTCTTAAGGGGATGGATGGTCTCCACATTACATTATTGATTAGAGAGTGAACCAACAGATGCCTACATATGGTTAAAGCCATTCTGCGCATCTGAAGAGCACATACACACATACATACACACACACACAGTGGTTCATCTGATCCCACAGACACCAACACATTTGAAGATTCTATGATGCCAGTGAAGTGCATTATTTCCTCCGGGTGCTCCGGTTTCCCCAACAGTCCAAACACATGCTATAGGGGAACTGATCAACTACGTTGGCCGTAGTGTATGAGTTTGTGTGAGAATGAGTGTGTATGGGTGTTTCTTAGTACTGGGTTGCAGCTAGAAGTGCATCTGCAGTGTAAAACATGCTGGAATAGTTGGTGGTTCATTCTACTGTGGGGACCCCTGATAAATAAAGGGACTAAGCTGAATGAATGAATGAATGAATGAATGAATGAATGAATGAATGAATGAATGAATGAATGAATGAAGTACTGAAAACGTTTATAAAGTTACTGTGATTCTTTAGAAAGAGAGTGTGTGCGTATGTGTGCATGTGTGTGTGTGTGTGTGTGTGTGTGTGTGTGTGTGTTCCCATGACTCTGTGTAATCCCTTAGTAAATGTGTTAGGCAGGATTTGCACTCACGCTGGACATTATTTGCTCTGCAGTTTAACATCAGCTCCTCTTCATACAGTATTAGCTCTGCTCTGATCCCGTGTTTTCCACATTAAAGCGCCGTTTGGCTGCTGTTTTTCCTTCTCATATGAACAGTACACTGATTGTTTGAATGTTTGATATTTAAATCAATGGCACTCGTTTACACACACAATATGTGTGGCACTTCTATACATTTACTATACATTTTCAGACATCATAAATTTCATTCATCCATCCATCCATTCATTTGTTTTTTTTCATGAATTAATTAATTCATTTGTTTATTTGTGTATTCATTCTTGCATTAATGCAGCCTTTAATTTGTTTATTAATTCATGTGTTCAGTTGTCATTTCTTCATGTATTTAGTCATTTATTTATTCATTCATTCATTCATTCATTCATGTATTTGTTCATGCAGTCTTTCATTTGCTAATTTGATTGTTCGGTCACTCATTCATTTATCTGTTCATTCAAACATTCATGTATTCATTTATCCATCCATCCATCCATCCATCCATCCATCTGTTCGTTTATTCATTCATTCATGCATTCATTCATTCATTCATTCATTCATTCATTCATTCGTTCGTTCGTTCGTTCATTTATTCATTCATTCATTCATTCATTCATTCAGCCTTTCTTTCTTTCATTTATTTGTTAATGCGTTAATGTATTTATTTATTCTTGTGTAAATTAATTGATTCATCCATGCATTCATTTAATTTTACATTCTTTCATTCGCCCGTTCGTTCATTCATTCATTCTTACAGTATTTGTTAATTCATTCATTCATTCATTTATTCTTTCTTTCTTTCTTTCTTTCTTTCTTTCATTCCTTTATTTACTCGTTAATTTGTTAATTTATTCATTCATTCTTGTATAAATGTGTTCATTCATTCATTCATCCATGCATTCTTTTATATAATTGTTCAATCATCTGTTTATACATTCATGTATATTTTCATTAATTCATGCATTCATACATTCATTTAGTCTTTATTTCATTAATTTATTTGTTCATTATTAATTCCTGCATTCAGTCAGTCATGCGTGCATTCATTAATCCATGCATTAATTCAGTATTTAATTCATTTGCTCATCCATTTGTGCATTCATTCTGTTGCATTCTGTTATTTGTTAATGTGTTTATTCAATTTTGCATTAATTAATTAATTCATTTATTTATTATTTAATTCATCCATGCATTCATTTATTTAATTAATCATTTGTATGTTAGTTCCTTATTCCATGCATTCATTCATGCAGTCTTTAATCCCTTCATATGCTCATTAATTTTTGTATTTATTCATGCAATCTTTAATTTGTGCATTAATTCAGTATTTCATTATTTTGTTCTTAAATTCATTTATTCGATTGCTTGTTTTTTCATTCATTCATTCATTGTTGTTGTATGTACCAGTGTATGCAGTGCATTGGAATCCCTCTCAGTCACAGGTGTCCAGCTCAAATCCTACACAGTTATACAGAGTTTAGTTTCAACCCAACTGAATCAAACCTGATCAAGCTATATGGGTCCTCTTTGCTTGTTCGAAACCCACAGGCAAGTTTGTTGAAGCAGAGTTCTGCAGCCCTGCTGTGTGTGTAGGACTGTTTTCAGCCGATTTCCAGCAGTTGTCATCCTGCAGTCTGTCCAGCAGGTGGAGACTGATCTTCTGTTTCTGCTCAACTCTTCACTCTCTGCGTGTCTTCTTTCTGCACAGGGAATGGAAGCTGTGTGAGTTCAATTTCACTTTGATTTCACTGCTTAAAGCATTGCAGATTGTTCTTTTTCTGAAGCATTTAAATATATATATATATATATAGTGTAGTTTACATGTTTTAATAAAGTGCTATAATTATACACTTATTTATTGTTCTAATATTTATCAATTATATTTATAAATAAGTGTTATGCTTCTGAGTGTGTTTCGCCATCCAGTGTTTTATTTTAATTCTAAGATTTCCCAAGTGCAGTTTAACAATTAGGCAAGAAATTGGACAACAGTTTGTTCTATGAATAATCGAGAAATAAATAATATATTAAGACAGCTAATAATAGTGATCTTAGCATTAGTATTTTATTTTATATATTCTTTATATATTTATTTATCATTATTTGTACTACTATTATTATTATTATTATTATTATTATTATCATTAGTATTATTATTATTATTATTATTATTGTTGTTGTTGTTGTTGTTGTTGTTGTTGTTGTTTAAATACTGTTTGTTAAACTTATGTTATTATTAAAATAAAGCCAGTAATTTCACCAGAAGGAAAATGTATGAAAAATAATACTGTGAAAACATCACTTGGAAAATATTTGGGTAAAGAATCAAAGTGAGTGTTCAAATGTTTCCATGCAGGAACACAAATAAGCCAGATCTCTGTGGTCGGACTGGTAACCTTCCCAAGGGTGTTTTGTCTCCAGTCTCTTATACGAGGTCACGTTTCCCAGAATCCGGTTTACATTCCAGTGCCACAAAAGCAACGCGCTGCAATTTCCCGACCCATAATCCCCTCTGGTCAACTGGAATAGAGTGACCTTTCCTGCCGATTGGCTGCACCTTCATTATAAAGGATGACAATCAAAATCTGCAGCACTTATATAGAGCAGGAGTTTCTGTGTGTGTGTGTGTGTGTGTGTGTGTGTGTGTGTGTGTGTGTGTGCGCGCATGTATTCCCTGATGAGCACACTCTGCTCTCTGTCTGAGGGTCTTCCAGACCACCTCTCCTAATGCAACAATGCTCTCTGTGATTTCATGAACCGCAAAGTGCACTGTGTGTGTGTCTGTCTGTGTGTGTGTGTGTGTGTGTGTGTGTGTGTCCTTGTGTGACCTTACCTCAGGAGTTTAAACACACACACACACACACACACACACACACACACACACACACACACACACACACACACTCCAACAGTCTCTCAAAACTCTCCATTTGTCCTCTAGTCATTTTTGGTTTATATATGTGTGTGTATGTAGATATAAATGTATAAACAAACATCATATTTGCATTATGCAGGACAGTAACAGAACATTTAAATAATAATAATAAATCATTATTAGCGCGTCAGCTAGCTCTCTGCAGCTCTCACATGCTCGCCCACTGAAGCTGAGCAGGGCTGAGGCTGGTGTTGGTGAGGCCAGCAGGGGGCGCTGAACCTGCAGTCCTAATGCCCCAGTATAGTAAAGGGGACACTATACTGTCAGTGAGCTCCTGTCTCTCTGTGCTCATTAATAACCGCAGGTTGTCCTTGGTAAAAGAGTAGGGCTTTAACCCCGGCATCCTGGCCAAATCTGCCCACTGGCCTCTGTCCATCATGGCCTCCTGACCATCGCCGTATCATAACTGTCTCCTCTCCACCAACCAAAGTTGAAGGAAAATGAATGAATGAATAGCTTTGTGCATTGATATTCTCAGCCTCCTCCTCATAGATGGACACAGATCTCTCAGTGACGGTCTCATTTGAACACGTGGTCTAAAGTGTTGTTGAATCGATGGATCCTCTGATTCTGACCCTCTGCTTAACACACACTCATTTGTCAAAGCCTCTTTAGGTTAATTACAGGTCATTAGTTAAGCCAGTGTCGAGCGCAGAGATCCTCATTCAAATGCAAAACAATGCAAATCTCATCTGATCTAATCCGTCATTTAGAAGCAGATACTGAAAACTTTACATTCTACTGAAGTCAGCCGGAAACTGAATATTGATTAGGGGGCAGGGTTTCGTTCTCAAGCTCCACCTCTTATCTTTCACTTGCAGCAAACCACAGTCAGTGAGATCTATAGTGATCAGAGATTACCTGCTGATCCACAACACAAGATTAAAGATTACCAAAACCGGTGTGTACTATTGGATTACCCTGCAGATTAATTGTTCACTTTAAGACTCATAATGTGCTTAGACAAACATTTTTGAATCCCATGCAGACTTACAGTAAAGAAATACTATACAAGTTATTTAATGTTTAAAGATATATGAGACTTTTCTTAGGCTATACAAGTCTTCAGAGGATGTATTTGTGAAGCAGGTCGTGTTATCGTAACAGGTGATTATACATTATTTGATGGAGGATTGTGTTTTTCTTACAGAGCAGTGAATCAGAGGACATTTCACATCCAACACCACAGTGAAACATGTCACTTGAGCTAAATAAATGATAAACTATAAGCCTGACATTCAGCTAAACATCGTTTGTGCTCTGAAAAGAGAAAAGGCTTTGAATGAGTGAAAACACTGCAGATAAACTATTGACATAAAAGAGCAGCAAACTCCCTCTTAAACATACACCACTGAAATATAAAGGTTAAAAAGCAACATCAACAATCAAAATGGAGATTACAAATAACATCATTTACATTCTATAATATGAAGATTATTAAAGTAATGATTACCCCCAAAATGAAAAGTTTATAAAAAATACACTAACTCTTCTTTGAGATTCAACTCTGTTATCATCAACTCTGTTATCGTCAACTTTGTTATCATCAACTCTGTTATAGTCAACCCTGTTATTGTCAACTCTGTTATCGTCAACTCTGTTATCGTCAACTCTACAACTTTGTTATCGTCAACTCTGTTATCGTCAACTCTGTTATCGTCAACTCTGTTATCATCAACTCTGTTATCGTCAACTCTGTTATAATCAACCCTGTTATTGTCAACTCTGTTATCGTCAACTTTGTTATCGTCAACTCTGTTATCGTCAACTCTGTTATAATCAACCCTGTTATCATCAACTCTGTTATCGTCAACTCTGTTATAATCAACCCTGTTATTGTCAACTCTGTTATCATCAACTTTGTTATCGTCAACTCTGTTATCTTCAACTCTGTTATCATCAACTCTGTTATCATCAACTCTGTTATCGTCAACTCTGTTATCGTCAACTCTACAACTTTGTTATCGTCAACTCTGTTATCGTCAACTCTGTTATCATCAACTCTGTTATCATCAACTCTGTTATCGTCAACTCTGTTATAATCAACTCTGTTATCGTCAACTCTGTTATAATCAACCCTGTTATTGTCAACTCTGTTATCATCAACTCTGTTATCGTCAACTCTGTTATCGTCAACCCTGTTATTGTCAACTCTGTTATCATCAACTTTGTTATCGTCAACTCTGTTATCGTCAACTCTGTTATAATCAACTCTGTTATCGTCAACTTTGTTATCGTCAACTCTGTTATCGTCAACTCTGTTATCGTCAACTCTGTTATAATCAACCCTGTTATTGTCAACTCTGTTATTGTCAACTCTGTTATCGTCAACTCTGTTATCGTCAACCCTGTTATTGTCAACTCTGTTATCGTCAACTTTGTTATCGTCAACTCTGTTATCGTCAACTCTGTTATCGTCAACTCTGTTATAATCAACCCTGTTATTGTCAACTCTGTTATTGTCAACTCTGTTATCGTCAACTCTGTTATCGTCAACCCTGTTATTGTCAACTCTGTTATCGTCAACTTTGTTATCGTCAACCCTGTTATCGTCAACTCTGTTATCGTCAACTCTGTTATCGTCAACTCTACAACTTTGTTATCGTCAACTCTGTTATCGTCAACTCTGTTATCATCAACTCTGTTATCATCAACTCTGTTATCGTCAACTCTGTTATAATCAACTCTGTTATCTTCAACTCTGTTATCATCAACTCTGTTATAGTCAACCCTGTTATTGTCAACTCTGTTATCGTCAACTCTGTTATAATCAACCCTGTTATTGTCAACTCTGTTATCGTCAACTCTGTTATAATCAACCCTGTTATTGTCAACTCTGTTATCGTCAACTCTGTTATCGTCAACCCTGTTATTGTCAACTCTGTTATCGTCAACTTTGTTATCGTCAACTCTGTTATCGTCAACTCTGTTATAATCAACTCTGTTATCGTCAACTTTGTTATCGTCAACTCTGTTATCGTCAACTCTGTTATCGTCAACTCTGTTATAATCAACCCTGTTATCGTCAACTCTGTTATCGTCAACTCTGTTATCGTCAACTCTGTTATCGTCAACTCTGTTATTGTCAACTCTGTTATCGTCAACTTTGTTATCGTCAACTCTGTTATCGTCAACTCTGTTATAATCAACTCTGTTATCGTCAACTCTGTTATCGTCAACTCTGTTATCGTCAACTCTGTTATAATCAACCCTGTTATTGTCAACTCTGTTATCGTCAACTCTGTTATCGTCAACTCTGTTATCGTCAACCCTGTTATTGTCAACTCTGTTATCGTCAACTTTGTTATCGTCAACTCTGTTATCGTCAACTCTGTTATTGTCAACTCTGTTATCGTCAACTCTGTTATCGTCAACTTTGTTATCGTCAACTCTGTTATCGTCAACTCTGTTATTGTCAACTCTGTTATCGTCAACTCTGTTATCGTCAACCCTGTTATTGTCAACTCTGTTATTGTCAACTCTGTTATCGTCAACTCTGTTATCGTCAACTCTGTTATCGTCAACTCTGTTATCGTCAACCCTGTTATTGTCAACTCTGTTATTGTCAACTCTGTTATCGTCAACTCTGTTATCGTCAACCCTGTTATTGTCAACTCTGTTATCGTCAACTCTGTTATCGTCAACCCTGTTATCGTCAACTTTGTTATCGTCAACTCTGTTATCGTCAACACTGTTATAATCAACCCTGTTATCGTCAACTCTGTTATCGTCAACTATGTTATCGTCAACTATGTTATCGTCAACTCTGTTATCATCAACTCTGTTATCGTCAACTCTTTATAATCAACTCTGTTATGGTCAACTCTGTTATCATCAACTCTGTTATCGTCAACTATGTTATCGTCAACTCTGTTATCATCAACTCTGTTATCGTCAACTCTTCATAATCAACTCTGTTATGGTCAACTCTGTTATCATCAACTCTGTTATCATCAACTCTGTTATCGTCAACTCTTCATAATCAACTCTGTTATGGTCAACTCTGTTATCATCAACTCTGTTATCATCAACTCTGTTATCGTCAACTCTTCATAATCAACTCTGTTATGGTCAACTCTGTTATCATCAACTCTGTTATCATCTGGTTTTAATGTCAAGTAAAGGTAAATTCTCCACGTTTTAGCATTTTTTATTATTTGACAATAACACTACATTCAGTTTACAGTAAATTACACACTTGTTGTTCAGCCTTTCAATTAAAGCAAAATGAACAGGAAATGGTTGAAATGAATGCAGAGTAGTCAAGAGTCAACAGGCCCCATCATCCTGCCAACACATACACACGGCAGAAGTGCCTTTCATGAGGAATTCGCTCGTTATAAATCTCGTCTGCTATTTGATTAGATATGGCAAATCTTATTTAAAGTTTCAAGAGAATGAGATTTAAATTTATTGTTAGTCATAATATCATAATGCCCCAAAAGCAGGAGGAACATGATGGCGAACAGAGCCTTGGGCCGTCAGGTGCACAGATACAATCAGAACCTGCAGAGACGAATCGAGGAGGACGAGGAGAATTACAGCCTGTCAGAGATCCAGAATCTGCTGAACACTGACAGAGAGACGAGCGGGAGTGTGTGTGCCACAAACACACACACAGCATTATTGTTTGAAATTACACATATCATCTGTATCTCCTTTGCAGCAGCTGAATGAGTTGATCTAGCGGATGTAGTGTTGATGATCAGGGTCTGCTCCTCCACACAACATCATCATTGCCTGTACTGATATTGATTATTTGATGATTCTCAGCTTCTCTTGGGTAGAAATGAAGATGAACCTTCAGCCAAACATCTGCCTCTCTCTATTGAAGACAGATTGACTAAACCATGACAGCATTTTCACTTCAGTTTGAGTTATTACTGTAATTATTTAAAGCTGTTTTCACCCCGCTGTGATTCTTTCTGCGTGTGTTTGTGTTTCAGATGAGGCAACTGAGATCAGAAAGATCAAGTGTTTGAGGAGATTTACATCTGTGTGTGTGTGTGTGCGTGCGTGCGTGCGTGTGTGTGTGTGTGTGTGTGTGTGTGTGTGTGTGTGTGTGTGTGTGTGTGTGTGTGCTGCAAATGTGTGAGAAAGCAAGTGTCTTTCCATTAACGTTAATATAATGTTTGTTCAAAGTTATCGGTTTGCTTTATTTTAGTACTTTATTGGATTGAGCTCTGGGGACTGTGGAGGCCATTTAAGTACAGTGAACTCATCGTCATGTTCAGCAGTCTGAGATGATTGAGCTTTATGACGTGCTGCGTTATCCTGCTGGAAGTAGCCATCAGAAGATGGAGACACTGTGCTCATAAAGGGATGGACATGGTCAGCAGCAATACTCAGGTAGGCTGTGGCGTTGATGCTCAATTGGTACTAATGGACCCAAAGTGTGCCAAGAAAATCTCTCTCCTGGAACCAGTCTGGCCATTCTCCTCTGACCTCTAGCCTTATCAACAAGGCATTGGCGCCCACAGAACTGCCGCTCACTGGATATTTCTTCTTTATTCTCTGTAAAGCCTAGAGATGGTTGTGCGTGAAAATCCCAGTAGATCAGCAGTTTCTGAAATACTCAGAGCAGCCCGTCTGGCAGCAACAACCATGGCACGTTCAAAGTCTCTTAAATCCTCTTTCTTCCCCATTCTGATGCTCGCTTTGACCTGCAGCAGATCCTCTTGATCATGTCTACATGCCTAAATGCAGTGAGCTGCTGCCATGTGATTGGCTGATTAGACATTTTGCTTTAACAAGCAGTGATACAGGTGTACCTAATAAAGTGGCCGGTGAGTGTACATTAATATAGTTAGTTCTATGCATTACTTTTAGATCTGCTTCTGAATCCAGAAGATGTGGGCGGGTTGATTTTGTTCACAGGGAGTTGATTAGTTTTTTTTAAGTGACAGGTTGATCCACCTATCACAAAAGAGAAGTCATTAAAATATAGAGATTTGATGTCAGAGAATGTTAAAATATTTCAGTCTGCTGCTTAAAGACACTGATCAGTGAGCTTTATAAGCCACAGTATCCCCTCGCCCAGGGTTGCTGGTATTAATCGAGTGTTTCTACTGAAGTCTGCAGTGTAGAACTGAAGCTCTCCAGTGGCATCAAGTGCTGTAAATGGGTTCAAGAGCTCTGAGCGGTGAATTCCCCCCCGGAGACAGAGGAGTCGGGCACACTAATGTGTGCTGGTTAAGAGTGTAATGAACTGAGCACGGTCAGGGCAAATACTGCATTAACACACATGTTAACCCTGTTTAAGAGGCACTGCTTTAATACCTGTGCTTGTCTTGCTGGACCTGCCTACATAGGCAGCATCATATCTGAATAGAACACTCTGTAGACAGCATCCCTCTTTATTTAGCATGTCTATACCACTTAATTCAATCATTTTCTTTTCGGCTTAGTCCCTTTATTAATCAGGGGTCGCCACAGCGGAATGAACCACCAACCTATCCAGTATATGTTTTACACAGCAGATGCCCTTCCAGCTGCAACCCATCTCTGGGAAAACACCCAAACACACTCATTCTCACTCATACACCACGGCCAGCTTAGTTGATCAGTTCCCCTATAGTGCATGTGTTTGGACTGAAACCGGAGCACCCGGAGGAAACCCACACCAACACAGGGAGAACATGCAAACTCCATACAGAAACGCCAACTGATGGCGAATGTCAGATTATCCTGCTAAGTAGGCTAAATTGGCCGTAGTGTGAATGCAAGAGGGAATGGGTGTAATGGGGTTGCTGCTGGATAAATTGGTGGTTCATTCCACCGTGGCGACCCCTGATAAATAAGGAACCAAGCTGAATAAAATGAATGAATGAATATCTGAGGAATTCTGTCTGGACCTGGATTTTGGGCAGGATTAGAGATCTAGAACAGGGTCATTGTTTAGCTGTGCTAATAATCAGTTAATATCCTAACAGTGTGCAGGTATTAGGGTAGTAGTAAGGGATGTGAGTTGTTACCTAAACTGAAGTGTTGCATCTGCTTGATCCTGCAGAATATGTGCATCTGCGCACCGGTTGCTGCAGTGTTGTATTGAACACACGGGCTTTCATGTGGTAAATTGAATGTTACTCATATGTGAGTGCACACTGTATTTTTTTTATTTTGGGTTATTCTGCCCAAGTTGCGGGCTCCGTCAGGGGACTGCTTTCCTTTTACCGAGAGCCGCTCAGAAGAAAATCTCAACAGACCTCGGTACAATTACTGAGCTTCCCGTCTCCATCTCCTGCTCTCCGGCCCGCAGACGAGATCCCGGGGGATTCAGACCACTATTCTGCCCAAGATTTGACCAGTCAGGCATCAAATGTAGGCCTCTTCTCACACTGAGGGCCCCGGCGGCGTCAGGGGACACGACTCTGTGTTTTCACACACTTCTCTCACCGGGACAGCAGCAGAGGATCACTCTTTGTCCTTTATCCTAGAGCTCAGCTATAAAATAAGAAGATGAGGACTTTAAATTTGGATCTATTACGCAAAAATCACTTCAAGCACAGTTTTGCATCAGCAGCGTGTGAATATCTTCTATTGCTAAACATGAGTTAATTGTGTATTATAATCAGACTTGATGCAGAAACACTGTGATTGACGTTCTCTCTTTGTACGTGTCATCAGAGGGGGAAAGCCCCGCCCACTAGTCTCCATCTCATTAGCATGTCCAGCAGGCCTGAGTGAGAAGCAGCCGTCTGTCCATTAGCCATTAGAGTGTTTGAGCTGCTGAAGATGATGTCAGCATAGACTAAGAGGATTATAGATGTGGAGGTGATGATGAACAGGACAGGAGCCACATAGACTGACACAAGCATCAAGCACACCTGACCTGCACTCACAACACACACACTGCTGTCACTATGCTCATGCATATGCATCTGTAGCTCCGCCTTCTTCCGAAAAGAGTGCAAACTCATTTGCATTTAAAGCGACAGTCAGCAAAACAGCACAATTAGGATGAAAGCCAGAAAGGGTCATATTCAGAGAGCTGGAGGACATTATCTGTGTGCTATTCTCAGCTCAAACTCACACACACACATACTAGTGACAGCAGAGACCTTTAAATCTTGACACAAACTTATTTGTTGGAGTATTCTCCACTGGAGATCCCCAGATCTTTTAGGATTCTCTCAGCGGGACAGCAGCAGGATCCCTCTTTGTCCTTTATCCTGGAGCTCTGCAATAGAAACAGCTTTAAGAAGAGAATGTGATTTGATCTTTTCCTACAAGCGGTCAGTAAAGCTGGTGTTTGACCTTCAGGAGATGCTGATCTTCAGTCTGGAGGTCAACATAAATAATGCATAATGCTTTGAAACTCTTTCATATCAGCTTTCAGACTTTTCAGACTATTCGATTGGTAAAGCTGAAGTCTTTCTGAGTGGAGCGTAAAGCCCACAGATTCATTCATTCATTCATTCTCCTTCAGCTTAGTTTCTCCTTCAGCTTTATTCATCAGGGGTTGCCACAGCGGAATGCACAGCCAACTAATCCAGCATTTGTTTTACGCATTAGATGCCCTTCCAGCTGCAACCCAGTACTGGGAAACACCCATACACACTCATTTACACAAACACTCATACACTACTGCCTACTAGCGCATGTGTTTGGACTGTGGGGGAAACCGGAGCACCCGGAGGAAACCCACACCAACACGGGGAGAACATGACAATTAACATTTAATAGTTTTAAGGTCATCATTATTAGATTTTTTGTCAACTGTCTTCAGAACAAACCACTGTTGATGCTGCTAATGAACCTAGTTAAGCCTTTAAATGTCACTTTAAGATGAATACGAGTGTCTTGCAATAGAACCGCGATGTAAAACACATCTGTAGACTACATATGTTGTGTTGTATTGTTTGTTGTTGTTGTTTGTTTCAGCATTACGGGAGCTTGATCATTCCTCTAACTACTTTTGATGGTGAAAAGTCCAAACACGCAATTAAATAAGTGCATTAATTACTTACAATGAAAATAAATATTAAAAACTAGACAAAAACTCTAAACGAGAAAAACTTTTTTTTTTATTTCTTTGCAGTGAACTGGCTTAACATTTGTTTATTCTGAAGTTAAACTGATCTTGGTGGCACGGTGGTTCAGTGGTGGTTGCTGGTTTAAGTCCCGGCTGGCCCAGTTGGCGTTTCTATGTGGAGTTTGAGTGAATGATTGTGTATGGGTGTTTCCTGGTACTGGGTTGCAGCTGGAAGGGCATCCGCTGTGTAAAAAACATATGCTAGAATAGTAGATGGTTCATTCTGCTGTGGCGACCCCTGATAAAAAAGGGACTAAGCTGAAGGAAAATTAATGAATTAATTAATTAATTTAAAATAATTAATTTAAAATATGTGTCCCTTATATGTCCCTTAAAATACGTGTAATTTTTTATTATTAGTTTTTTTTTTTTTATTTAATTAAAAATACTGTGCTATACTTTACTTGTTCATTTGTTTATTTTAATTAATTTACAGTACTGTTTTTAAGTTGGTTTAAAGTTTCATTTTCGTCAGTGTAGGGAGTCTGGATTATTATGTAATATTTAGACTTTAAAAAATGGACTGAAGTATGATTGGACTAAATATTAATAACATCTAATGTCTCTCACTAGAACAGAAAAAGTGTCTCCGTCTGTCTTTGTCTTTGTTGTTTTTGTTATTTTCTGTCCACAGAACAGTGTTTGGATTTAAAGCTCGACATACTGAAGGAAAAGAAGGAATAATGGTTTGGGGCTCAGGGAGGTCGAGTGTGTGTGTGTGTGTGTGTGTGTGTGTGTGTGTGTGTAATGTCACTCAGCTCTGGTGGAGGTAGTAGAGGTGTAAAGCCCAGAGGATTGTTCCTCCATCAGTCCTGCTGTCTCACCTCCACTCGCTGCCATTAATCGGCGCACAGAAAGAGCCGGAAACTCCTGCTAACCTTTATATAATCAAGCACATGGAGGAAAACACAAGATCAGCAGCTGTCCATCAGGCCAATGTGCTTCTCATGAATCATGTGTCACATTATAACAGTAATAATAATAATAATAATAATTATTATTATTATTATTATTATTATTATTATTATTATTATTATTATAAAGCTTTAGCAACATCATGTCATTTTGAGGGTCATCAGTAAAAGAGTTTATTTTTTTACATCATTTTAGTATTATAGATGCAACTTTGGCAACCCAGGCTCATTTTGAAAATGTACCCCTGTAAACATTTCTGGAGAGTGCCAAATACATCCAAGAAGGTACATTTCTTTGCAGTTTTTGTTTTCGCCAATCCACCAGAGGTCGCTGTGTACACTTTTAAACATCTCAAATTGATCGTGCGAGTTCTGTTCGCACCTGCTGTGTCGACTCACCTAAACCCAACCGATAGTGTTTTCAAAAGCACTGATTGACCCGCTCACCACCCTCCCTAAACCCAACTGATTTTTCCCATGTTTTTTAGATCTTACCACATTCTCACCCTGTTATTTACTTGTTTGTTTATTTTTTTTGGCTTCTGTTTTTGTCTTACCTGCTTTCTGGAACCCTTCTTCAAACTAGACTCAAACCCTGTCGTCATGGTCAACTCCTCTCTGCGTCTCAAGTCCACTGACGCACATGGCGAGCCACTGGACAAACTGGTAACAGTGGGAAAGCCGTCCATATGGAGGTAAGCGGTCAGCTGGTAGAGCAAAAACAAATGGTGTCACGCCGTCCCGTATCATTCATTTTAAAACTGAAATGCAGCCATACGTACCTCTGGCTACATAATGTGCGATCTCTAGTAATGTACATGAGGCTATGTTTTCAGATTGAGCCTATGCACAGGGCTCTACACAACTGCTGAATAAATGATCAATATAAGCATTGTGTTGATCCTACAGAAACGAAAGGAATGAGAGAAGAGTGTATTGACGCAGTGATGGAGACTGTGGAGAGGACGGAGAGACGCTGGACAGCACAGTCTGATCTATGAGGATTTTACAGTGTTTGACTCTGAACACATTAACCTTCAGCAGAGCTGCACGAGTCCTCATGCTGCATTACACAGCAGCCTTCACCAAGACCCAACCAGAGAGAACCTCCCTGAAGAACGAGAACCTCCCTGAAGAATGAAAACCTTCCTTAGTGAAGTTCATATATTAACTAATATCGAGAATCAAGTGCGTATGATTGACCACAGCCGGTCCTGCATCAGCTATCACATGATATACCAATCTGACGAATACAAACACTGTAAATAAACAGAGTTTCTTACCTTAGTTATTTTTATCTAGAACAATCTCCCCATCCAGTCCAACTCATCCCCTCTTCCCTAGATTATCCAGGATATGGTGGTACGGCAGCTCAGTGGTTAGCACTGTTACCTCACAGCAAGAAGGTCTCTGGTTGAAGCCTCGGCTGGGTCAGTTGGCATTTCTGTGTGGAGTTTGCATGTTCTCCTCATATTGGCCTGGGTTTCCTCCGGGTTCCCCCACAGTCCAAACACATGCGCTATAGGGGAACTGATCAACTATATTGGCACAGTAGATGAGCATTTAGTTCTACACAACATATGCCTTCAGTTAGCGGTGCTTCATTCCATAGGAAATTCCTTTAATCAATAATAGGCCCAGAACTAATTTGGGGGAGCTCTCGAGACCTACCTGAGCTCAAACTCCACTCTTGCACTACAAAATGGGGGGGAGCCCAGGGCTTGAGGATCTTCTGAGCTCAGGGCTCTCTCCTGGGACAGCACGACAAACACTCCCTGTTACCAATCATCAGCTAAGGGTGAACTCTTAAACACATTTAATATCATGTAAACTCCCAAAAATGCACACAGAACTGACTATTCTAAGATTAATATTTAAGATCATTTCCAAACAGGAGAGAACAAAACCCCTTTCAAGCTATTTAAAACAAATAAAGAAAGAAATCTGTGATGTTTTTTTCCAGAAGGTGGACTTGCTCCGCTGATTCTGCCGGAGACAGTGAACACATGATTAAAACATTGGACTCAACCGAAGCACTTTATCAGGCTTTGCATTTCGACATCAGTCTGGCAGATTTAGGTAAATTTCCATTGAACTTTGTGTCAAGTTCAACAAAAAGCAGAAGTGAGGACAGATCCAATTACAAACAGATTCACACCAAGAATAAGGCGTTTGCCACGGCTGTTTATTGAGTGGAAGAAAAGTAGGAGATTTAAATAAAGAAGAGAATGGATCTGGAGAGAGTCCAGTCACACACACACACACAGAGAGAGACACGTGCGTGCGGTCAGAAGAGGCTGGACGGGAGTGTTTCTCAGCAGACTTATGAATATTATTTGGAGAAGGAAGTGGATGATGGCGGCTCTTCATTGTTGTGAGTGTAGCAGCGTGACACTGTAATGCATGCTAATGTAAACATCAGCACTCCTCTCAAATCAATTCAAATGTGCTTATTCAGGTGGAAAATAAACAAGGCAGTGAGGGAGAAGCGCACCGTCCTCCAAAATCCAGCAGATAATGTCATTTCAGCGTCCTCCCCTTCAGTGTAGATGGTGAACTGTCCTCCGGTGGGAGTCGTTCTGCTCATTCGCCCTCACTTCATTTATATGCCTTTGTTTTACACGCACAAAAACACCACGACTATGACATCTGACCACGGAAATCAGACACAGGTTTTGAAATGGCTGATGAGTGCATGCAGTTTGAGCAACTTGGTTTGTACGCTATTATTATTAATTGTAATTACTACACTGTTGTTATTAAAAGTGGTTATTGATGACTGAAATAAATCCAGTCAAAGCTGATCCAGTCATCAACTCCTCTAATCAGCCCACAGATCAGTCCAGTCATCAAATCAACTCAATCTACTTCTAAAGCACTTTCAACACCACAAGTGGACCCAAAGTCCAGGAAAACAACTCCAATAAAACATTAATAAACATTTCAAAATCATCTTTAAAAGGAAAAGACAACAAAAATGTTTAGTCTCAAACCAGTCCAATCCACCCTTTAGTCCAGTACACAAATCAGTCAGGTTTACCATTTAGTCTTGCTCTAGGTTGGTCCACCATTGAGTCCAGACCTCGTATTGTTCTGGTCCTCCATTCAGTTCAGTCCTCAAATCACTCTGGTCCATCATTTAGTCCTCAGATTAGTTCAGTTGGCCATTTATTCCAGTCCTCATATCAGTCTAATCTACTATTAAGTCCAGTCCACCTTTTCGTCCAGTCCTCAAATCAGTCCAGTCTTCCAGTCAGTCCAGTTCACAAATCCTCTGAACAGTCCAGTCCACCATTTAGTCTAGACTTGGTCTAATTTACTCCACCATTTAGTCCAGTCCTCAGATTAGTCCGGTCCACCATTTAGTCAAGTCTTTAAATCAGACTGGTCCATCATTCAGTCTAGTACTCAGATTAGTCCGGTCCACCTTGTAGTTCAGTTATAAGATCAGTCTAGTCTTCCAGTCAGTCCAGTTTTAAGTCCTTTAAACAGTCCAGTGCACAATTTAGTTCAGTCATCAGGCCAGTTCAATCACTGTTCAGTCCAGATTCTAGATTAGTCCTGTTCCCCATTTAGTCTAGTCCTCAAATCAGTCTAGTCTACTATTCAGTCCAGTCCACTGTTTAGTTCAGTCCTCAAGTCAGTCTGGTCCATCATTTAGTCAAGTCCTTAAATCTATCCAGTCTAGTATTTAGTCCCGTCCACAATTTAGGTCAGTACTCAGATCAGTCCATTCCACTATTTAGTCCAGTCCTCAGGCCAGTCCAGTTCATTATTTAGTCCAGTCCTTATATTAGTGGAGTTCACCATTTAGTCCAGTCCTCAAATCAGTCTAGTCTACTCTAAAGTCCAGTCCACCTTTCAGTCCAGTCCAGTCCTCAGATCAGTTCAGTCCCCCAGTCAGTCCAGTTCTCAAATCCTCTAAACAGTCTGGTTCACCATTTTGTATAGTAGACAAATCAGTCCGGTCCACCATTTAGTCCAGTCCTCAGATCAGTCTGGTCCATCATTTAGTCTAGTCCTCAGATTAGTCCAGTTCACAAATCAGGACAGTCCACCATTTAGTCTATTTTTGGTCTAGATCGGTACACCATGTAGTCCAAATCCCAGAATAGTCTGGCCCTCCATTTAGTCAAGTCCTCAAATCAGTCTGTTCCACCATTTAGTTCAGTCCCCAAATTAGTCCGGTTCACCATTTAGTTCAGTCCTCAGATTAGTCCAGTTCACCATTTAGTTTAATCCTTAAGTCAGTCTGGTCCATCATTTAGTCTAGTCCTCAGATTAGTCCGGTCCACCATTTAGTCCAGTCCTCAGATTAGTCCGGTCCACCATTTAGTCCAGTCCTCAAATCAGTCCAGTCTACTATTTAGTCCAATCTACCATTTAGTCTAGTCCTCATTAGTCCAGTCTTCCAGTCAGTCCAGTTCTCAAATCCTCAAATCAGTCTAGTCCACTATTTAGCCCAGTCTTCACACCAGTCCAGTTCACCAGATCAGATCAATGCTAAGGATGAGCTGGACATATCAGACCGCACCATTCCCACTCAGCACTGGTCATTACAGAACTGCAGTAATCAGACAAGAGCACCAATCCACCAGAAAGACAATCAACCCAAAACAACCCAAACTGCAGCGCTTTCTCTCTCCATCTTGGCCCACTTTTCCCTGAGCAGATGAAGATGCGCAAACACTAAAAAGACATTATTCATGACTTTTACAACAGTCTGCCTCATATTTGGGCCTGTGTGGAACATTAGAGCGTGCAAGGCCACGATTATCTGGAAAATGGAGCCTCGGCACTCACAATTATTAATTCATCACACGGCCTCTGAACACAAATGCATTGTATTGTCTCATTCCGCATCTTATTTTACCCATAAATCGGCCAAATGGGATGCGTTCTAATGACAGAGCCATGTTAATATCACAGCGGATTGGCTCTCAGGAGCACAATGTGGAAATTCAATCACAAGTCCCTTCAATCACCCCTCGCCAAACAGGGATGCACTTGAATATTTTTACCTGCAAGCATTACAATTATACAATTTTAATAGCTATTTAACATGTAGTTGCTTTTCTGGCCCCGTGCTCGGGCTGAAGAGAGTCGAGTAGAGCAGAAATCCTCTTGGCAGATGTGAGCAGGACAAGCTTTTTCCACTGGGAACTTTCTCCTGATCTCTTCTGCTCCGAATGCTGGATCTCTGCTGCTTTTGTCTGGTAAACAAGTGGATTTTGAACTCGGATCGCCCCAGGTGCTCACATCCTTTATTTAGCTGCCTAAATATCTATTGAAGCACCACAGAAACACCTTAGAGGGGGATTTAAAAATGGAACACCTCCACTGTTCTGCTGTAAATGAGTGTGGTTATACCTATAGTACATTACAACTTTAGATAATTCATTGGGATTTCTCGGTGTGTCCAGCTTCAAATCAGTAACATGTTTAGCACATATTTCTATGGTCACTGACAGCTATTCAATGGCTAATGTGAGAAACAAACATCTGGAAAATGCCACATATCTCGCTGAACTGGAATTAAAGTATCTATAGGCTCTAACCCTGTACCTTTAAATTGTAACACGCAAAAAATCAAAACATTACCTTAAAGCTTATACCTAATACCTGTTTTAGATGTCTCGGGACCATACATTCTACATTCCGCTTTATATTATTATGAAGAAATAAAAAAAAGTCTGGTTTTCATATTTCGTCTAAGTTCACTTTCCTAAGTTAAATAACATTTGCATGAAACATTAAACATCTATTTTCTGTATGTTCCTACCCTTCTTTGGTCAACTCTGTTACATTGGTTACAAAAAAAGCAGAACAATCTGTAAAGCACTGATGGAAAAATCATGTGATTGGCTTCAAGTGATGTCACTTCCAGTGCTGGAAGGCAAAAGTGTGTTTTAGACATGTCATATAGAGTCTGGGTTAAGGTTAGCATCTGGAGCTAAAAAAAAAAAAAATCATCAATGTTATCATCAACTCTGTTATCGTCAATTTTGTTTTATGTCAACTCTATTAATGTCAACTCCATTAATATGAACTCTGCTATTGTCAACGCTGTTTTCATTGACTCTGTAATTGTCAACTATATTTCTCAACTCTATTATTGTAAACTCTGTTATCGTTAACTCTGTTATTGTCGACTCTGTTATTGTTGACACTGTTATTATCAACTATTATTGTCAACTATATTGATGTCAACCCTGTTGTTGTCAACTCTATTAATGTCAGCTTTGCTATTATTAACTCTGTTGTTGTCAACTATATTAATGTCAGCTCTGTTATTATTAACTCTGTTGTTGTCAATGCTGTTATCATTGACTCTGTAATTGTCAACTATTAATGTCAACTATATTTATGTCAACTTTGGTACCATCAAATCTGAAATCATCAGCTTTGTTTTTGTCAACTCCGTTATCGTCAATTTTGTTATTTTCGACTTTGTTAATGTCAACTACGTTCGTGTCAACACTATTACGTCAACTCTGATAATGTCAACTCTGTTATTGTCAACACTAATATCGTCAGCTCTGTAATTGTGAACTATTTTATTGTCAACTCTATTAGTGTCAACTCTGTTATAGTCAACTCTATAATTGTCAACTATTAATGTCAACTCTGTTATTATTTTTTGTCAGCTTTAATAATGTCAGCTCTGTTGTCATTAACTCTGTAATTGTCAATTTTGTTATGTTCATCTTTGTTAATGTCAACTCCGTTATCAACAACTCTGTTGTCGTCAACTCTGTTATCGTCAATTCTATTAATGTCAACTCTTGTATTGTCAACGCTGTTATTGTCGACTCTGTAATTGTCAACTATTATTTTCAACTCTATTAATGTAAACTCTGTTGTAGTCAACTATTTTATTGTCAGCTCTAACAATGTCAGCTCTGTTATTGTTAACTCTGTTGTCGTCAACTCTGTAATTGTCATTTTTGTTATCTTCGATTGTGTTTATGTCAAATCTGTTATCGTCAACTCTTATCGTCAACTCTATTATCGTCAATTCGGTTATCGTCAACTCTATTAATGTCAACTCTGTTATCATCAACTCTGTGAAGCCTAAAAAAGTTCATCAATAACTTGAACATGAATTAGTAACAGAATTAAACATTTAAGCAGTTTGCGTTATTTTACAATGACAATGCTTTCAGTTTATTGTAAATCAAACATCATAAGCAAAATGAATGGAAAGTGTTTGAAATGTCCCCGCAATTCTGCACATGCACTATATTTACAGAAGAATGTTCAGGGGATGATATGAAAGAGCCATGAAGCAGATTTTCATCTCGAAGTGTTTGCATCTCTAAGTAGCTGTTTGAGGAACACCTGCTTGGCTGAGAGAGAGAGAGAGAGAGAGAGAGAGAGAGAGAGCGCTCTGACCCTCATGATCAATAATGCATGGAGAGTGAACACAACATGCTAAACCTCTTAGCCGGCGCAGAAAAAATAAAAAAGCTCTTCTTCAGCTCTGCGAGAGACACCAGAAGATGTCCAGCACACTCACATGACCCACATTCATTCTCACATCTCAATATCCGCATCAATTATACACCGCAGGAAAACAAAACATGCATTCAAGACCGTACGCTGTCGATGTTGTTTAACCCAGCGCAAACCAGACCACCCGGCCTTTAACCTGCCTCTCAGCACTCATATACTCATCAAGAAACTCCTAATTAGATTGATAACGAAGGTCTGCTGCCAATGCTCCACCATCAAGTTTGGAAAGAGCTTAATTATGGAGTGGATTATGAGTCATGGCAACTAACATGTCTAAAACTAAATTATGGGTTGTTGGATCTGAATGTTGTAGACAAACCCAACAGTTGGGTTAAAAAGTGTCATTTAAATTTAATCAAAAATAATAAAGAAGCCAATGTTGTGTAACAACACCCCAACATTTATTTTGATGCGTGTACCATTGCTGCGCATTTACAAAGTTGATTTCACTAACTGTAAATATAGATAAACAAATGATTTTGTAAGGGGGGGAGGGGGCACAGTGGCTCAGTGGTTAGCACTGTGGCCTTATAGCAAGAAGATTGCTGGTTTGAGCCTCGGCTGGATCAGTTGACATTTCTGTGTGGAGTTTGCATGTTCTCCCCGTGTTGGCGTGGATTATAGGGGACTTCATTCATTCCTTAATGTTCTTATCAGCTTAGTCTCTTTATTAATCTGGGGTCACCACAGCTGAATGAACCGCCAACTTATCCAGCATATGCGGATGCCCTTCCAGCTGCAACTAATCCACTCATACACTCTCATTCACACACATACACCACAGACAATTTAGCTTGTGCAATTCCCCTATAGTGCATGTCTGTGAACCGGAACACACAGAGGAAACCCACACCAACATGGGGAGAACATGCAAACTCCACACAGAAACACGCTGGGGCTCGAACCAGCGACCTTCTTCCTGTAAGGCAACAGTGCTAACCACTGAGCTGCCGTGCCACCCTATCCTGGATAATCTAGGAAAGAGGGAACGAGTAGGAGTTGATGAGGAGATTGTTCAAGACGAAGATAACTAAGGTAAGAAACTCCGGTTATGTCCAGTGTGCAGCCTGGTCATAGGGAGATTGATGAACTAAATTTGTTGTGGTGTGTGTGTGTGAATGAGTGGGTATGGGTGCTTAACAGTACTGGGTTGCGCCTGGAAAGGCATCCGCTCTGTAAAGTCACCTGATCTCACGAGAAAACGTTAGTATTTTACGTTTTGCCAGTTTAGTGACTAATTTGTACGAATTCGTATGAGTTCAGTCGTATGGAATTGTACGATTTTAAAAAATAGGCGTGGCACCTAACCCCACCCCTAAACCCAACCGTCATTGGGGGATGAGCAAATCATACTAAAATATACGAATTAGATCATACGAATGCATACGAATTAGCCACTAAATCAAAAAGTTACGAATTGTCGTGAGATTGTGTTGGTTAAGCATATGCTGGAATAGTTGACGGTTCATTCCACTGTGGTGACCCCTGAAATAAAGACTAGGCCAAAGGAAAATGAATGAATGGAATTTAATCTTCCAAGTCGTTGACATAACATAATAGTACAGCTTTTATGACTGAGTAATGTGTTCAGTCGTGACTAATATTAACAAATAAAGTTAACAAAAACATACAGACAGCTGTTATGAGTTACAAAGTAACAATTTACTGTAATTAAATTACTTTTACACCAAAAAACATTTAATTTAATTAGTTACTTGTAATGTTCTTGCCTTAAATCAGGGAGCACTAATCTTGTTCCTGGAGGGCCGGTGTTCTGCAGATTTGAGCTCCAACCCTAATCAAACACACCTGAACAAGCTGATCAAGCTCTCACTAGGTATACTTGAAACATCCAGGCAGGTGTGCTGAGGCAAGTTGGAGATAAACCCTGCAGGGACACCGGCCCTCCAG
This sequence comes from Danio rerio, assembly GCF_052040795.2. Lineage (NCBI taxonomy): Eukaryota > Metazoa > Chordata > Actinopteri > Cypriniformes > Danionidae > Danio > Danio rerio. The sequence continues at coordinate 461,885 of NC_141036.1, read as the reverse complement.
GACTGAGATTTGTGACCCTTGCCTTAAATACTGTATCTAAATTAAACATTTTGATATAAATCACACCCTTCACCACACACCACACACACGAACCCTCACCAGACTGCTGATCACCCTCACCTGCACCAGCAATCAGCAGCACCTACATCAGCACTTACTCACCAGCTGGAATCAAAGTCAGACGGTTCTCTACGACCACTCTCCTGATTCCTCCTGTGGTCTTCGATGGATGTCCCCCTTCTCCTGTGGATGCAAACACACCTGTTTAAGGGAAATGACTAGTGTTATATTGCTGTTTACTAAATAACTGAGACTCAATGACTTGACTCAATGCTGAGTGATGACTCCATGCTCAATGACTCAAAGTAATTTACTCACAATTTTAATTATGAACTGAGCAAGTATTTACCTTTTTCGAAGCAACTCATCTAACACAGCTCTTGTCTTAATGACCACATAATACTTGTTTAGGCAAAATAACTCAGTGTGTTTTCAGCATGCTCATTGATAGTATATAAATGCACACATTTGGGTATTCATCATTATTTTAGGGTTTTGGAGAGTTTTCTTAGCTTCATTTATTGATTTTCCTTCAGCTTAATCCCTTTATTCATCAGGTGTCACCACAGCGGAATGAACCACCAACTAATCCAGCATATGTTTTACACAGCGGATGCCCTTCAAGCTGCAACCCTGTACTAGGAAACACCCATACACACTCATTTACACATACACTCATACACTACGGCCAGTTCAGTTGATCAGTTCCCCTATAGAGCATGTGTTTGGACTGTGGGGGAGCACCCGGAGGAAACCCACGCCAACACGGGGAGAACATGCAAACTCCACACAGCTAATGTATTAATTACCACAATGATATATGTTTAGTTTGGATAACAGTTTTAGCATTGCTGAATAAATGTGTTGGTAATTGTTAGATCATGTCATCAAATCAGTAAGTGTGCATGTGTGTGTTACAGTGTGAGCAAATTAACCGTAACACTGATTATGCAATGAGGATCTGTCAGTCTATAGATCGACACCCTCACATCTATAATCCTCTTAGTCTATGCTGACATCATCTTCAGCAGCTCAAACACTCTGATGGCTAATGGACAGACGGCTGCTTCTCACTCAGGCCTGCTGGACATGCTAATGAGATGGAGACTAGTGGGCGGGGCTTTCCCCCTCTGATGACACGTACAAAGAAAGAACGTCAATCACAGTGTTTCTGCATCAAGTCTGATTATAATACACACAGTTCAGTCATGTTGAGCATCAGAGTCTGCTGGAGATCCTCACACACTGCTGACACACACACACACCTCTTAAAAAAGTGCATAATAGATCACACCTTCAGTGCAGTTATATTTGAATATATAGAAGAGACTGAAGCAGACTGTTATTTAAGTAATTGTACAGCACCGATCTGCATTATTCATCTGACTTATATGACAGTCTAGGTCAGGGTATTTTTGTGCATTGTTCCACTACAAATACACATACACAACACCACAGAGGAAACTTTCCAACTCTACATCCACACACACACACACACACACACACACACACACGCACACATGCACACAGTCCAGTGCGTGTTTCTGTGTTTCTGAATGAGGAATCAGATGTGTGTGTATCCGCCCCAGAGCTGCTGCCGGCGGCTGGATGTCTGTCTGGATCTTCAGTTGTATCTGTCTCATACACACAACGCAAACACACATCACACACACAGCCCTCCTTTACACTACGCTATACTATAGTACACTGCAGGACTCACTGTGGTGAATTTTAAAGCGCATATAGAAATATAATATATGGCAACATGCAAAAAACACACATGACGTACACGTCCATGTTTGGAAAATTAGGAAATGTCAACTCAGCTTCTTCACTTTTTGCTTCTCTTGATTTTTCCTCTTTGCTAAATTTGCATTTATTTTTTTTCTCAAACATATAAACGTGGCTGTGCTAGTTTTTGGAGCCTTATCGTAAGTTATTCAATGACATAAGCAAATGATAATGTTATAAACAGCAGAGAGTTGTGTGAAAGCAATTGATGCATGTCCAAAAGCATCTGCAATGTGTTGGAAGGAATGAGAAACTGCTACTGTGATGTGCACAAATGACTAATTGTTTTGAGAAATGCATGAACTGCTGTGCAAATGTAAATAGTGTAGTGAGAAATGCACCACAGCCACTGAGAAAAACTGTAATGGAAATAAATTTGTTTATTCCTATTAATTCACTGTGCATTCACTAATGTTATTAAGCATGAATTAGTATTCTGAATGTTGAGATGTTGATTGATAAATGCTGTACAAGCATTGCTCATTATTAGTTCATGGGATTAAACACATTAACCGGCATTAACTAATGACACCGCACTGTAAAAGTGTGCTTATGATGATATGGATGTAAATAAAGGAATGAGCGCAGCACAAGCGTGTGTTTGTGTGTGTGTGTGTGTGTGTGTGTGTGTGTGTGTGTGTGTGTGTGTGTGTGTACACGCTAATCTGCAGCACAGACGAACTGAAAATAGAAGTGTATAGACTTGTCAAGCACTTATAGGAGAATGTGGAGATGCTGAAATCTGACACACACACACACACACACACACACACAAATAACTGTGCCATTGATGGAATCCAAGGCTTGTGAAGAGATGGACATCAATGACAACACACACGCTTCATACACAAATGCACTTGATCTAACATCTCCACACCTATAGGCTCTACAATTGCAGGTTGTGTCTGTAAATGAAAACTTGTATTTGATTGTAAATTTATCTTTGATTGTAATGCAGTAATGTGCACCTTTTCTAAAGCTGCTTTGAAACAATACTTGTTGGAAAAAGTTATAACTAAACTTGAATTAAAATTAATTGAACCTAAATTTGGGTAAAATACGAACAATCCAAAAAATTGTGATATAAATTATTATTTTATTTATTTATTTTTTAAGTGAACTTGTTATAAATTTATGTAATAAAATGAAATGAGTAGCGATTTATAGTAAATTGTTTTTGAATCATGTTGTAAATTACTGTTGTGGTGATTCTACAGTTACTATTGTAGCAACCACTATAGTAATTGATCTGTTGTGGTGATTCTACAGTCGCTATGGTAACACAACCATAGTAATTGATCTGTTGTGATGATTCTACAGTCGCTATGGTAACACAACTATAGTAATTGATCTGTTGTGGTGATTCTACAGTCGCTATAGTAACACAACTACTATAGTAATATAAACAAGTGAGCCATACTGTAGTTTTCTACAGCTATAGGTTGTATTATACTGCTATACACCACACTTTACTGTAGTAAAAACTAAAGCATAATTACATTTACTAGTTTATAAATAATGCCGTATTGATATATAACACATACAAATAATAAATTTCACTAGCTAGACTCAAAATTATAGTTGCTGCTTGTTCAAACTGCCCTGAAAAACAGGTAATGACAAAAAGTCAAGACAATAAATGTGTTCATGTTGTTTAAACTTACTTTAAGTTAATCAGGTTCCAACTACAAGTTTGCAGTGTGTACATCGATTTAAGCTCTACACCGTTTAACTTCATATTTTTAGTCAGTTTTACTGATATAAGTTGAGATGACTAGAAAAGTCCATATGATTCAACTCAAACATTTAAAGCAGAAAGATGTTTTTACAGTGCATTTATCTAAAATCAGCTGAAACAGCACAATTATTGGGGAACAATTTCACTGTTTTACGTTCAGCTCAGGTGTCATGGTGGAGCAGTGGGTACCACCATCACCTCACAGCACTCAGGTATCTGGTTTGAGTCTCGGCTGGGTCAGTTGTGGAGTTTGCATGTTCTCCCTGTGTTGGTGTGGGTTTCCTCCGAGTGCTCCGGTTTCCCCCACAGTCCAAACACATGCGCTATAGGGGGATTGGCTAAGCTTAAATTGCCTGCAGTGTATGTATGTGTGTGATTGGGTGTGTTTGGGTGTTTTCCAGTGATGGGTTGCAGCTGGAAAACATATGCTGGACAAGCTGGGTGGTTTATTCCGCTTTTGGCAACCCCTGATTAATAAAGGGACTAAGCTGAAAAGAAAATGAATGGATGAATGAATGAATGAACTTAATGGATTTGTGTTGAGGCAACATGATTTAATTGTGTACAAGTCTGGATTTTTGTGCAGGTGTCCACATATATTCTGTGTGTACATGATTACTTGAATTTAATGTGACTTAATTAAATGAGTTAAACAGTAAGGGGTGTGATGCCTGAACACTGAACAGAATGCTGGGTTCCACACAATTCCTTTATGTTGTCCAAACACAAATGAAATAAGTAAACTTAATTGTTTTTCCAAATTTAAGTGGATTGAACTTAAAACAATGAAGTTGTTCCCCAAAAAACTCAAGAATTGTTTTGATTGAGCTCAGCGTTTTAAATAAGTTTGAACAAGCAAATAGCTGTAAAGTGTATACCGTGTGTGTGCGCATGCTGTCACGTTAGCAAGATCAAACAGGAACAAAAAGGTGCGGATCCAAGTGCAGTTTTAATTACAATGTGCATCAAACAGAAAAACAAGGTGTCCAAAGTGCAAATAAACAATAAAACAAGAAACACAAAACAGAGACAGGGCTCAGGAATCAGAAACTCTAAACTTACAGGAATACGGAGACAAGATGGACAAACGACGCAGTGACAAACAGAGGTGAAATGGTTGTCTAAATAGTCCAGGAAATTAACAGGAAACAGGAACAGCTGTGAGCCAATCAGTGTACGTGGACCGGGTGTAATGCGCATGGTATGTATGAACTTGTAGTTTTTAGTCCTGTGGTCACTGACCGTCATGACACATGCGTGCGTGCTTGTGTGTGTGTGTGTGCACTCAAGAAACTGTTTTTGCTGATTGTACAAACATCTTATTTAAATTGAGTTGAGCTGAAACGACACAATTATTTTAATGAGGGGCAACTTGTACACTTATTTTGTTTTCATTTTGCTCGTTCAAACTACTTATTTAAAATGAGCTGGAACAAAACAATTATTGAGATTTTGTTGGGACAACTTATCTTTATGTGTTCAATCCACATACTTTAGTTAAAAGTGTTAAATTAACTTAATCATTTTGTGTCGGAACAGCACTAATGAATTATGTGGAATCCTGCTGTTTTACAGTGTATGTTCAATCCACTTCAGCTGTACAAACTTAATTCCTTCATGTTGTCTCAACACAAATCGATTGAAACCCAGCATTTTTACTGTGTGTGTGTGTGTGTGTGTGTGTGTGTGTGTGTGTGTGTGTGTGTGTGTGTGTGTGTGTGTGTGTGTGTGTACCTGTGAGATGATGATGTATAAAGCTACAGGCAGACTTCAGGAGGAGGAGGTGTTGAAACACGCCGTCCGGTGATTGATTTGCTCCTGGTTTTGTCGGAGACACAAAAGGATGCCATGTCCTTTCAAAGAGAATTTCATCCAGCTTAATATAATGCTAATATTAATAATAATAATAATAATAATAATAATAATAATAATAATAATACTAATAATAATGATAATGAGACCTGTGCTATATTTATGCATCAACTTTATGCATCCGATCGGATATTTGGCCAAACTTGTGTCATATTGCTCAGAGATGATCTTAAATGGTGCTTTAAATGTTGCGTCTCTGCTTTCTCCTGGACTGTATTTCCATATTAAATACAGCCCGTCATATCTGATCCATCTGTCCGAAAAGAGCCGAGCTTCGTGTAAATCTTTAACGAAAAACAAGAGCAGGAACTCCTGCGCAGACTTCATTATCCTCTAAAAGCTTATACTAGTGCACCTTAATATTTAATAGGCACCCAAATAACACCAAGAAAAAAAGGGAAAAAGCAATGTAAATGTATACGGGAGAGCTATTGTGCGCGTGTCTGTCAAACTTCACCAACGCGTAACCTGTTCTCGCTGCACTGTTAGACATTTCAAAGGGTTTTTACAGTAACTTACTGGCAACACTGTTGCCAGTAAGTTACTGTATTTTAGATTTACAGTATACAACTGTAAATCCGTTTACAGCATGTTACTGTAGTGTCTGAAAATGGTTAACTACTGTAAAAACCTAAGTTAACAGTTAGCTACTGTAAACCTTTTAATTTTGTCCTAAATATTTTATAATATTATTTTATTAATATTATTTTAATACTATAGACCTAAAAAAGACACAATTACAAAATATTAACAAAATAAACACTCTTTATTTAAAACATTGGAGATGCTTAAAACAAGCTTAAAAATGTGTAAAAACATTACATTTCAATCATTCAAAATATTTTATTTTAAGAAAAAAAACATTGAAAATGAAAAAGCACATTAACATACATGTACAAATCTAATTTAAGTGTCTGACCTGCATATTGTTGAGAAAAAAAACCCCAATTGTACTAAGTACTACTGACATTAAACCAGACACAATTACAAAATATTCCATTCTTTAAAACATTAATAATGCTTAAAGCATTTAAGGAAAATGTGTGACAATTACATTAAGCAATAAAATCAACACATTAAAAATAAATAAATCACACAAAGCACTAGAACATACATGTACAATAAAAATTTAAACTTCTGAATTGCATATTGTTGGAAAAATAAATATTTGTAACTATTAGCCGACTCAGAAACAACACAACTTTAAAATATTACTAATTCTGGTGTCAAATGCTCAACAAGGTCTGAATTCACATATTCAAATGCAGTTCATCTTTATTTCTATTGCACTTTTACAATGTAGATCAATGATGTCAAAGCAGCTTAACATAGAAGTTCTTGTAAATTGAAGCTGCTTCAGTCCAGTTTTCAGAATTGAAGCAGTAAATGTCACTGCTGAAAGTCCAAACACTGAAGAGCAAATCCACCGATCCACCAATCGTAGCCAAGCGATCCAGTGGCGACAGTGGCATGGAAGAAACTTCACCAACTGACGAAAGTGTAGAATAAAAGCCCTTGAGAGATACCAGGCTCAGTTGTGCACGACCAGTTCTCCTCTAGCCAAACTTGTGCAAGGCCGCAGTCTAGGCACCGGAGGCTTGAAAGTTCACCAGTGGGTGGTCAGGCTGGCCCATTGGATCAATGCGGAAACTCATTGATCACGTGTGTCTTTTAGGATTCACTCCTCCATGACCACCACAGCATCTGGTCAGGATTTGGCCCAGTCCAGGATTATGAAGAACTCTGGATAAGGACAAACAGACTAACATAAGCATAGAAGAAGCTTGTATAAAAAAAAATAAATCATATACTGGTTAATTATTTTGAAGCATGGCAGCTAGGTTGGGCTAGTTTTCAGCTGGTACTGAGCAACTGGCTCCTGCTCATAACCTGCTCACTACCATGTTTAAAAGAGAACTAACCAGAATGTCCTGTTTATTTTTTCCCCTAACAAGGTTTTACAAAAACATTGTAGCATTTGTGATGGGTTGATTCACAGCAGGACAGATTAGACTATTTGTTTTATGTATTCCTAATAAACTAAAACAGACTGAATACTGATACAACTATTGAGAGTGTCTCACCTAATCCAAGTTCTCAGTTAGCTGGTGAAAGAAGGATAACACTGTTGTTCATGGTTGTCATTCACTACTTCTCCTGCCTTCTTCTGGCTCACTCTGGTTGTTGCTGTGCATTTTGTTTCATCCTCTGGAATTATTTATACAAAAATTTTTATTATTTTATTTAATATAATAATATTTATTATTTAATATTACAAAATATTTAGGCAACATGAAATGGGGAAAAAGACATTTAATACATAGACAAATGCATGTATCCCAATACTAATTATTGTATTTTGAAATGTCTGACCCATGACAGACCTCAATCTGCTCAAAAATATTATAAACAAAGATGAAAAAAACCCTACTAAATGGTTTAATAAAAAAAGGGAAAAAGATTTTTTATTTAGCTAGCAACTAAACATGTGACACATTTTGTATTAAAAGTAATGTTACTATATTGAGAAACAAATAGATGTACAGTACTTACTGTTGTATGAGGTCCAGTTTGCACAGGCAGGCTCCCAGTATTCTATATTGAGACCATAAAAAAGCCAAAAATACAGATAAGAATACCATGCTACAATCCACAACCTCCACACAACTTTTTTTTTATTTGTTTACCTTGGTTGCTTACTGGTCTTGCTTATTTTTTAAGCATAAGGCTGTGCTGATCAAGATCTCTGAAATGCTGTTTGTTTCTTCAGACAAAACCTGGTGCTGTGCTCGTGCCATATCTAAACAGAAAAAAATATAATGGTAACAATTATGTTAAACCAAATGTCAAGAGTTGTGATAAAAAAATAATTAGCAAACAATAAATAGCAAAAAGGTGGTTATTAGCATAATGCATAGAGGTAAAGTTGGTTTTATATTAGCAGAATCAGACTTCCCCCTTAATAATTTAATTTCATAAAAGTATTATTTGCAAACTCTAAATAGTGAAATCATTTTAGCAGCTAACGACTAACGTTATCAAAGTACAACATGCTCACGGTCAAATAAACAGTGTTAATGTTGATTTCAAGTCATACTGGCATGCTAATTCTGATCGAATATTCAAAGTAACATGGTAAACAGTATAACGTAAGAGTCTTCTAAATGAACGAATGTGCGAATATAAAACCAACTTTACCTCTATGCATATTGTAGATTTACGTTAACGTTCTTATAGGTTACGTCGCGATGTTATTTTCTCAAGCTAACGATATAAGTTACTCTAAACCAGAGAAAAATAAGTTCACAACATCTAATATATATAAAGTATAAATCAATATAAGTTAAACGTTGCACGTTAAAATGAGTTTGAGTCCAATTCAGTATAAACTTAGCTCAGTTTAGCTAACAGTTAACATTACCATTTTAAGATCGCTTCCGCTAATGTTGCCGAGCAAACATATGCTAATAGAGGTGCTCAAATCAATGTCGAGTGTTGTCAGCACAGACAGACGCGCTTTTACCTGGATTATTTGATGGTCTTTCATTCATATTCTTCTGGGGGAAAACACTCTCTGCCGGACCGTTGTCTCGTGATAAGTGTCCTCCAAAACTGTCTGCATACCTCTGGTTCCCTCCTAAACCAAAACCCGCTGGAACACCGGTTCCTATGTAAATAAATAAAAAGATATGACGAGAACAATGGCTAATAGTCATAAACAGTCTTATTTAAAGTAATAGTAGTGTTAATGTAATAAATTAAATAAAGGTAACATCTTAATAGATGATATATTTCTCAAATGGGCGAAATAACGCCAAGCCAGAGAAAATAATAATAGCCAACTTTATACTTTACTTTGTTCTATTCTCGTCCACAAAACATTCTGTAAAATGAAACACTGCCTCAGCTTACCAGAGTAAAGTTTGTTAAATCCAGTATGTTCTTCAGGCACACTAATAAATTGTCCTCCAGAATTGCTCCAGGGTCCTCAGGCAAAATGTGGTGCAGAGTAGTCGAATCGCCGCAAGGTGGCGTTGAAGCAGTTGTGGAAAATACAGTATAATACACGAATTTTTACAAATACAGTACATCGCTGTATATGTTGTTCGACGTCACACTAAATTCCCATAATGCAACGGTAAATACAGTTATTTACCGTAAAAGGAATTTGCAGTATTACACTGGGTGAAATACAGTAATTAACTGTGTAATTTACAGAAATGTCTAACAGTGTGCAGTCCAGTGTGTGTGTGTGTGTGTGTGTGTGAGAGAGAGTGGAGGAATCAATCATACACTTGATGTTACTCCTGATAAAATGTCACGGGTTATTTTCTGAGATAAATAAATAAATAAATAAAAGCACAAGTTTAGCTTTACGCACGCTTTATGATGATGTACACAGCAGATGCGCATTATCATAACAATCAACATCCAATATTATTTGCTCTGATTAATAGCATTTTCCATTAAAAACTCCATCCTGTCACTTAGTAAATGAACGGCGCGGGTCAGTCACTTGACCTGGCGTCTATTAACACACACACGCCGACATTTGCTCGCTTATTGTCTGACTAATTTAATTTCACAGAACACTTATTTCCCAAACTCAAGTGCGTGCCAGAGGAGAAGGAAGGAAAGGGTGGAGAAGAAAAGAAGAGAAAAAAAAAACTTGCCTGATAAAAGTCTAACTCAATTTGAGGACAAGTACCTTCATCTGTAAATGAAAGCAATTATGCGGCCCATATTATATTATGTTGGCCGGTCTCAAGATAGTCATCAATCACCCGCAATCGAGCTGTCACTGCGGGCAGATTCGTTTCTTGCAGGCAGTTTTCCAGCTGGGGAAAAGAGGAGTACATCATCATTAATTTGACTGTGACCCCGGGGCTTCTCACATGTCTGAACCCGGGCTTCTCTAAGCGAGTCAGCAACACACACACACACACACACACCTTCATCGCGCTCATTGCAGAAATCAGGATTCACACATGCACACACTCACCGATAGATAGATAGATAGATAGATAGATAGATAGATAGATAGATAGATAGATAGATAGATAGATAGATAGATAGATAGATAGATAGATAGATAGATAGATAGATAGATAGATAGATAGATAGATAGATAGATAGATAGATAGATAGATAGATGGATAGATAGATAGCACACTGTCCAAGATTTCTCCTATGCTGATTATTTTAATGATACACACCGACAAAGATTGAACTATACAATAAAGTCGCACAAATGTGCTAGTGTCGCATTTTCATGATCACAAATTAATATGTCATTAACTAATATCTCATCTGTGTCACGTGAAACTTTTAATTTTGCCATAAAAATGTCTTATATTTATGCAAATCGACTGTATGACAGGTTTGGATTTCACGTATATACAATTTACATGCGACATATAGATTTAAAATAATGCAAAAGTGGCCATTTATATATTTATTTTCAACCATTGGAATTACAAACATGCTCATATGTGTTCAAATAATTCATCTATAATTATATATGCATGATAAAACCGTTCTGCATCAATTGATCACTTTAATTTAAATCCGAATGAATGCAAAAATGTAAAGCCAGTTATGTAATATGCCTGCCTTATGAAATCAAAACCAAAAGTCGCATGATTTCCTGACAGAAATGAAGGATGTTTGTTTAAGCATCGTGCATTTTTTTCTGAGACTAAAGCAGCAATAAAACAAAAGATATTGTGTGTGATTGTCACATTTTACAAGTGTAATCTCCTCTCCAAAGCTCGGGGTTTAATTGATAAGCTCAATTACAAGCTCATTGCGCCTTCAGATCTCACCCCACCCCTCCGCCACTCGATGGGATATATGTTTTTTTATCCAGAGAAATAATGCATATTAAAGTTAGAGTCTGGTCATTTTGACTGGGTTTCTTCTGACGTCACAGCCACCGGCGCTTAAAACAACCCGCATCTGGGCTGACGTGTTTAATACTAGTTTTTATAACGCAAAATATGTATTTCTGACATCAAAGGCGACAACACTCGCAGTTTCTTTCAGGATGTGCGCTTTGTAGAAGTTTATCAGTGCGACAGGAGGGATAAATCAAAGCGTGCATCAGTTGAACATCTCCTGGAAGGCGTTTAAAGCGAATTAAACATGCTAGAATCGCGCTTCGCCCTATAAGCGTCCGGCAGCTTTATGCGTTACCAATCAATCGGTACAGTGAAACACAGCAGACCTGCAGTCTCGCCTGCGTTCCGCGAAAGGGGGATCACTTTACAATGTCCTATCCTCAATTCGGATACCCATACTCTTCTGCACCACAGGTAAGATGCTCAGATTGTTAGAAAACGCCAAGTTCGGTGCGCTCCCGTGCACGCGCGCCCGCTTTAAAGCGGATTTCTGCGCGGTAATTCGGGGCTTCCCTCTGCGCTTATCAGTTTACAAATCTACGAGCACCGACACAGAGGCGACGGCTGGGGGAAGGAGGACAACAGTTGTTTTGTTGGCCACGATCCATGTAGTGTCCTGCGGGGGCTGACTGTGCCAAAAATCAACTTTCACTGCGTGTTTTGGAGCTTTTTAAAGTCGGGTTTCTGTGTGTGTTCATGCTGTGATTTCTCCTGATTGTTCCAGTTCCTCATGACCACCAACTCTCTGACATCTTGCTGCGAGTCGAGCACCAGATCCATCCCGGACTCATCGGCGCAGACCCCCGTGTACTGCCCGGTGTACGAGAGCCGGCTGTTGGCCACCGCCAGACACGAGCTCAGCTCCGCCGCCGCGCTCGGGGTCTACGGCAGCCCGTACACCGGCGGACAAGGCTACGGGAATTACGTGACCTACGGAGCTGACGCATCGGCGTTCTACTCTTTGGTGAGTTTGCGTTTTAACCCTTGAAATTATCGCTTCTAATCAGGCTAATTGCAGCGGTGAAGTGATGTCATCATCATCAGCATTATTATTATTATTATTATTATTATTATTACACGGTATAGCTAAATAATAATGTTTATAAAATAGTGTGCAGATTTGCTCTTCGGTGTTTGGGCTGACATTTGCATGACACTGAACTGAACAGTTTCAGATTAGTAGAACTTCATCTGCATTGTAAAAGCGCTGCAGAAATGAAGATGAATTGAGTTGAATGTCTTTAATGAATCTGTTTTACGCGTGTAGAAGTGTTTGCGGGGTTTGGTGGCTTGCATGACTTTCTCATATACGCATTTATTAAATGGGGTTGGCTGTTTGTTCAGGCTACACATTTAAAATGAGCTGAATCAACACAGTTCTAGAAGTTTTTTTAGGACAACTTATTGGTTTTACGTTCAGTCCACTTACATTTGTAAACACTAAAAAAGTAGCTTAATGTTTTCTTGACACAAATAGATTGTGTGGAGCCCTGCATTTAGTTTAAGTTTAAGTATTTAGTTCAACTTTACACGGTTAAGTAGACATTTATTATCTGCCTAAAGACAATATATTGTGTTTATTAGTACACTGTAAAAATATATGACAAATTATGTCAGCATTTAAGTTCATAATAACTTAATTATCTCAGTTAATCGTGCTCTAACTTAATTTTATAAGTTATGCAAGCTGTTTTAGGTCAGTTTAACATGATTTAGTTCTATGAACCCATAATGTTAATTTGATTCAGCTTAAAATTGAAGGCACCCATGCTTGTTTTACAGTATACTAATAAAGCAGATAATCTGCATGATTTTATTCTACAGGGTGGGTCATTTATATGGAGACACCTTAATAAACTGGGGATTTCACAAGAAAAGCAATGGTGTGCTTGGTTACATAACTTTTTTCTGTCATGAGTTATTTACAAGCCCCCTCACCTATACTAATGTGGCATAAACAGGACGATAATATCACCAACCATTCATATTTTAAGGTGTATCTATATAAATGGCCCACCCTGTATATCTCTAAACTCATGCTGACTATTAACACAAGTTTGCTGCAGGAAAAGGTTTTAGTTGCTGGTTTGTTAATAGTGAGAATTGCACATCAAGTTTTGCACTTGACAGCAGTGTTAAGTTAACTGCATGAGTGTTATTCTTGTGTTTATTTGCAGGGAACATTTGACGCCAAAGATGGAAGCGCGTCTGCGCATGCGGGGATAACACCGGCTGCCGCATATTACCCATACGATCCCACCCTGGGACAGTACCAGTATGACAGGTATTGAACAGCGGCCATCATAAGAGTCTTCTGATTGCTAATTAACAAGTGCAGGAAGTTCAGCAGGATCAATTGCGCAGGCAGCGCTCAACACATTTGATGGAATCATATTTAGCTCAATCATTCAAACGCGTTTTTCCGAAAAATTAAAATTACCCAGTGACATTTTCAGTTCACTAATGTATATTTGATGTTATATCATGCACTTGACGCTTTACCCTTCAGGGTTTTCCCTGAAGTGCTTTAATGGACGGTCAGAGCAGTCTGTGTGCACTCGATCAAGCAATTCATACGCTCTGTTATGCCTCTAAAAATATCATGAAAGGAAGTTTAGAGCTTATGGAAACAGCCTCGAATGTCTTATTAACATCAATAACTTCTCTGCTAACTGCAGGTACGGCTCTATGGAGGGCGGGACCCGCAGGAAAAACGCTACCCGGGAGACCACGAGCACGCTGAAGGCCTGGCTGCAGGAGCACCGGAAAAACCCCTACCCGACCAAAGGAGAGAAGATCATGCTGGCCATCATCACCAAGATGACCCTCACTCAGGTGTCCACCTGGTTCGCCAACGCCAGAAGGAGACTCAAGAAGGAGAACAAGATGACCTGGCCACCGAGGAACAAGGGCTCGGACGAGAAGAAGTATGATGATGATGAGGATGGATCACCAGAGGAGCAGATCAAGAGTGAAACCAATGATGACGGTCAGCAGCATCCCACTCTCTAAACAATACTCTAAAATGCTGGGTTGAGTTAACCTTATGGGGACAACATGGACAAAATTATCAGTTGGGTTAAAATAAAAGTCATTCAAATATACTTTTAAAAAGATATATGACACAATATTTGCTTAATACAACCTAGCAGTTTTATATATACATAGTTTATTGCTTCTCCACCTTCAGCTGTCAGATTTCAGATTTTACGTTTAAAGAGCTTCCTGAACTAGGTGTATTGTTAACTTGTAAATAAAAAAAAATATATATATATATATATATATAAATAATTTTAACATCCATGGAACATTTTTAATTGCACAAAGGAGAATTTAGAAACTTTTTAAAAAAATAATTGGTTGCTCTACTGCATTAGTAACAAAACTAAGAATACAATTAACTTAAAAAAAGAAGAAAAAAAACGAGAGTGAAATTATAAAAGGCTGGGTTCAATTAATCAAACGTTGGGTGCTATATATATATATATGACTTAGTATTTTTTATACATTTAAAATGAATTAAAAATAAAAATGCTTTTGATGCCATTAGGACAAAGTTATGGAAAAACACTAAATATATATGACAGTGTTTGGGCTTGATTATATTTAACCCATAAATGTGTGCAAAAAAAAAAAAAAGTTCAGAAAAGATAACGATAATAATGAAGCCTTGGCCTCTGGTATTGCTAATTTCATTCATTGACTAACGCGTAACTTGCTCGCTTTTGCAGTGCATTGACTTCTGTCCTGTTTGTCAGCAGAGAGCAAAGATCGAGAGGACAAGGATCTGCAGCTGAGCGACCTGGAGGACTTCGACCCACTGGAGTCTGAGAGCCCGGAGTGTGAACTCAAGCACCGCTTCCAGATCAGCGCGCACATGGAGACCAAAGACCCGCAGAAACTCTCCATCCCCGGGCTGCTGGAGGAGGCCAAGAGCTGCCTGAAGAGCCCGGAGGACTGCGAGCTGGAGCTCCGGCACAGCAAAGCGTGTTTCCAGCAGCAGCAGCAGCAGAGCCACCCGATACTGGACAGCAAACCGCGGATCTGGTCTCTGGCGCAGACCGCCACCTCCCTGAACCCCGCGGAGTTCCCGTCCTGCATGCTCCGGTGCCCGGCCTCGCCCTCCCCCGCCGGCGGCCCCGACAGACAGCAGGACTCACCGGTCACCACGCTCAGAAACTGGGTAGACGGAGTTTTCCACGACCCCTTGTTCAGACACAGCTCGTTAAACCAGACGAACACTACTGTTTCTTGGACCAACAAAGGCTCGATCCTAGAGACAGGAGCCCTGGGACGCTCGGTGGCGGACAGCGGCAAGCAGGAGGCCGGCAAGGACACTATGACATTTCCAAAGGGGGTGAATAAAATATTCTGCTCCTAGCACACTGGACATGACTGCCAGAAAGAGACTGTTTGGAATAGCTGTCTGCGGTTTTCTGTGCGCAGACTGTGAATCCACATGGGCCCAAAACTGGTTTTGTTATCGCGGGAAGTTGTGTGTATTTATTGCTGTATGACATCTCACTGGCGACGGCATTGGTTTATATATATATATTGGTTTGGTTGACGCACGTTCAGATTATGTAAATGAACTGGAAGTTTATGTTCTGAAAGACTGACAAAAGTTTACAGCCCAGTTTGGTTTCAGCTTTTCTTTGGCATGCATATGTTGCTAGATTTTCTATTTGATTTTATTATTATTATCGGTCATTCTTTTAGACGGACTCGGACCTTGTTGCATCGACTCACAAGTGTCACTGTTAAGAAAGTATCGCACACATGCACAGATCTCCTGGAATGGAGAATGTTCAACCTGATCACTCTAATAAACGGTCGATTTTTCCAAGCGTTTCTCCTGTGTATCGATCCGAGTCGCGGAGTCGCTGTCCCTGGTGCTGAAGATGCTGCGCCTTACTCCACTGCAGTGTGTGCGTGTGTCCACTATTAAAAACACTGGGTTTTATAACCCAACGCCGGGTGAACTAGGGACCAACCCAACGTTGGGTTATTATTTCAGCTAAATTTGAACACACTTTTTTTAACTGAACGATTGCGACAGAAGTAAACATTTAAAGTGGATCATCACCTTTTAACAAACTCCTCCAAAAACTATTGGATAACACCCAGTCTTGTCCTCAGAAAATACTAATAACACATTTTTTAATCCACTTCAAATGTTGACTGCTGTATACACTGCAAAAAATATATTAAAATAAAAAAATAAAAACAAAAAAACGCTGGGTTCCACACAATTTATTTGTGTTGAGAAAACACGAATGATTTAAGTTAACTTATTAGTTTTACAAATGTAAAAGGATTAAACATTAAACTATTGAGTTGTCCCCCCCCCCATCCCCCCCCAAAAAAAAAAAAACTTCAGTAATTGTGTTCTATGTATATATATATATATATATATATATATATATATATATATATATATATATATATATATATATATATATATATATATATATATATATATATATATATATAATTTAATATAATATATATAATTTAAAATGCCACTTGTGATGCCATTAGTCCAAATGAAACTCTTTTAAATGTTGACTACTGTATATTTGATTCAATATTTTGATTCTGGATTACACTAATGTAAAATCACAAAAAACCATAAAGGATTGTGTTGTTTCAGCTCATTTTAAATAATAGTTGAATAATCAGCAAACATATTTTTTTTGAGTGTATTTGGCCCAATATTTTGACGTTAGTCATAACATGCCATTATATATATATATATATATATATATATATATATATATATATATATATATATATATATATATATATATATATATATATATATATATATATATATATACACACACTTTCAGAAATAAAGGGATGTGAGTTGTCACTGTGTTTGTACCTTTTTCAGACATTTTTGTACCTAAAAGGTCCATATTAATACTTTAAGAGTACATATTGTTACCTAAAAAGTACAAAAGTGTTCCTCTTAATTTTATTAGGTACTAATATTTACTTTTAGGAACCATTATGGACCCTTTAAGTACAAATGTGTACCTTTTGTAAAGGTACCAGCCCAGTGACAGCTCTTGTACCTTTATTTCTGAGAGTGTATCCTCAATTTAAAATGGCATTTTTGATGTCATTAGTCCAAATTAAACTCTTTAAATCCCTTTCTGATGTTGATATTGTATATTTGACTCAATATTTTGATGCTGGATTACACTAATGTAATATCTCAGCATTATATATACACACATATACATTTTAAAAACCATTGTATATAAAATCAACACATGCACACTAATTTAAATGCCACGTTTGATGACATTAGTCCAAAGTAACAGCAGAACAATGCCAACAAGCCCCGACTGTCCTCTCTAAATAATGCATAAGATGTTCTCAGCGGTGATTGTTTGGTGTTTACCGTGTGTTTGGCTTTGTAATAATCCCTCAATAACTGTTTATCATTCTACGCTGTGCTCTGATGGGAGTCCCGGGGCCCTCAGGAGCCATAAGACAGCGTTGGATGAGCCCCATTAACCCGCCATAACCAGCCTGTAATTGGGATGTTTTCAGTCATCATTCACTTCACTCTATCGATTTCCACTCGCTCTGATAATATTATCCAAACGCCAAATCCTCCGCCCTGAGAGTGCGGTTCATGTGGTGGAGGGCCAGATCATTGGAGGGTCTGACGCTGACAGGGACCCTCCGCTCCTGGAGCCGCTGTAAGTGAAAAGGGCAGCAGAATTAGTTGCTCCAGATAAAGGGCAGAAACAGGCAGGAGCTGACAGTGATGGGGAAAGTGTGGCCCCTGGGGGCCCGGGGTCCGCAGAGAGGCCCTCCACTGATGAATGTCAATGCGAAAGCCAAACGATTGAGATCTTCTCCTGAACAAAGACATTTGAGGAGAAAATAATAAAACAAACCAACAGAAATGAGTTTTGTCTGTGCACTCGAAGAAGACGTCTGCTGTTAGCTCAAACTGCTCATTCAAAAGCAGAATTCTCCAGCTTTTGTGTTTGTTTGCTTGTTTTTTTTAACGTTTTACATTCAATCGAATGAAATTTGTCATAACTAATGAGTCAACTTACTAGATTTATGTTGAGACAATATGAAGAAATTAATAACTGTGTTCAAGGTGATGAAAAAGTGATGCAATACAATAAATATTAATGCCTAATGATTAATTAGGGTTGGAGCAGTGGTTAGCACTGTGGCCTCATAGCAAGAAGGTCGCTGTTTTGAGTCTCGGCTGGGTCAGTTGGTGTTTCTGTGTGGAGTTTGCATGTTCTCCCCGTGTTGGCGTGGGTTTCCTCCGGGTGCTCCGGTTTCCCCCACAGTCTAAACACATGCGCTATAGGGGAACTGATCAACTACACTGGCTGTAGTGCATGAGTGTGTGTGTGTGTGAATGAGTGTGTAAGAGCTGTGTAAAGCATATGCTGGAATAGTGGGCAGTTCATTCCCCTGTGGAGACTAAATGAAGGAAAATAAATGAATAATTAATTAATGTAAATCTATAATAATGAAGATGAGTTAACAGCTAGTAATGATCAGTTTTGAATATAGTAATCCTTGTCATTGTTTTTAACAATTCTACACTCTAGACAATGCTGGGTTGTATAAATTGGGTTTGTTCATTTTTGACCCAACATTGGGTTAATAGGCTACAGCATTGTGTTTTTTAGAAATGTTTAATGATGGTGAGGATTAATATATTCATAACTGATCTTTAAAAAGGGCAATTTAAATTTAATTGAAAAGGTTAGCCACAAATTGGGTTTGTCCTTATTTGACCCAAGATTGGGTTAAAACTACAGTATTTCTAGTGTTTCGAGCATTTATTTTGTAAAATAAAAAAAATAAAAAAACATTTAAATTTACTCAAACATTAAAATATTATTAGGAAATAATGCCCACATAATAACGATATTAACAATAATAATAATAATAATAATAATAATAATAATAATAATAATAATGTTAATGTTGATGACTAGGATGATTATGATATTTCTTTATTATTATTATTATTATTATTATTATTATTATTATTATTATTATTATTATCATCATTATTATTATTAGTTGTAGTAGTAGTAGTAGTAGTAGTATCACTATTATTTTAGTGACGATGATAATAATAATAATAAAAATAACAATAATAATAATAATAATAACAATAAATAAGTAAAAAATAAACAAATACATAGTAATAATAATAATAATAATAATAATAATAATTTTCGCCATCATTATTATTATTAGTAGTAGTGTAATGATGATAATGATGATAATAATGATCATCATATTCTTTCTTTCTTTCTTTCTTTCTTTCTTAATTATTTATTATTAATAATAGTAAATTATTATTACTATATTATTATTATTATTAGTTAATATTACATTATTATTATTTTTTTATCATTAATATTATTATTATTTATATTTTGTTTATATTATTATTATTATTATTATAGTGATTATAATATTATTGATACTAATATTAATGATAATAAGAAGAAGAAGAAGAAGAAAGAAAGAAAGAAAGAAAGAAAGAAAGAAAGAAAGAAAGAAAGAAAATAATTAATAATATTAATCATCATCATCATTATTACTTATTAGTATGGTGATGATTATGATGAAAATTATCATATTCTTTCTTTCTTTCTTTCTTTCTTTCTTAATTGATGATTGATCTATTATTATTATTATTATTATTATTATTATTATTATTATTATTATTATTATTATTAAAAGTTGCATTTGTCCGTATTTGACCCAACGCCTGGTTAAAACACCTCAGCAGTTTTTAAAGTATAAAAATATTTACAGTTTCTATAAACTTTATGGTTACAAAAAAAAAGAAAACTGGTTTGGAGAGGACAGAGAGGGGGTGGTGGAGCCAGTGAAGCGTGTCAAACATACACACACACACACACACACACACACACACTGGAGGGATGATGCTGAATTAACGGCGCTTTTACATAGAAACCGAATCAAACTGTAATCAGCGGCGCGTTACTTTTCATTAAGCGGCTCTGACAGCAGCATATTCGGCTCGACAGGGGACACGGGCCCCTGAAACAAACTGCTCTCACAACACAGAGCCATAAGATAATTCCTTAAGCTCCATTAACAACTCTTAGCCGCGGGAAACAGAAAACATCTCCAAATCTAAAAGCTTTATCGACCTCCGCTGATGGCTCCGTCCCTCCCCTCCTTTATTTATATATTTGTGTTGATCTGGAGGGACAGGTAATAGAGTTTAACACAACATATTAGCTGGAGAAAGAGGAGCAGGTTTAGATCTTTAACTCGCCGATTAGTGAGTGTTATAGTGCTGTGGTGTATCTGATATTCAGAGCAGCAGTGTCGACTGAGATCTCTCTGCATCTGTCGCAGTTATGTGCGTTTTGTCGAGTTAAAATTCTCTGAAAGCGCCAATAGACAAGTCCATATGAGACACACACTGGCGCTGAGCAAAACAAAATAAATAAATAAATAAATAAACATATCCGACTATTAGTATAATAATAATAATAATAATAATAATAATAATAATAATAATAATAAAATCATAATAAAAATATATAATAATAATAATAATAATAATAATAGCAATATTAAACTGCCATTATTATTATTATTATTATTATTATTATTATTATTATTATTATTATTATTATGTAATACAATCTTGACAACTTTTTTTTTTGCGTTTGCATTTCAAAGATTTACATTTAAATGATACTATATTATTATGAATATTATTATGTAATAATGTCAGTGGGTAGCACAATCGTCCCACAGCAAGAAGGTCGCTGGTTTGTGTGTGGAGTTTGCATGTTCTCATGTTGGCGTGAGTTTCCTCCAGGTGTTTCGGTTTCCCCCACAGTCCAAACACATGCGCTATAGGGGAATTGGTCAACTAAACTGGCCATAGTGTATGAGTGTGTGTAAATGAGCGTGTATGGGTGTTTCCCAGTGATTGGGTTGCAACAGGAAGGGCATCCACTGCATAAAATATATGCTTTTTTAAATTGGCGGTTCATTCCGATGTTGCGACCCTTGATTCAATAAAGTATTAGCCAAAAAGAAAATGAATGAATTCAATATAATACAATATTATCACTAATATTATAATTATGTGATGCAGTCTTAATAATAACATACTATATATAAATATCAGGAACAGATTTATATCCTAGTTATTAAATATTACATAATTAGTTATTATTATTTTTATTATTATTATTATTATTATTATTATTATTATTATTATTATGTATGGCTGTGCTGATACTATATTTTTATGCAAACATTTCAATATAATGCAATATCATTGCTAATTTTATTATTAAACAGCTATTATTATTATTATCATTATTATTATTATTATTAGTATTATTATGTAATGCATTATGTAATGCAGTCTTAATAAATAGTAAATAGTGTACTATTTATATAAATATATTTATATTCCAGTTATTAAAGATTAACTTTGTGTTATTATTATTATTATTATTGTTGTTGTTGTTGTTATTATTAACATTATTATAGCCTTCAGAGTAAGACATTATTTATTTATATTTTAATATAATGCTTTATTATATTTAATATTCATTAATTTATTAATTTTTCCATCAGCTTATTCCCTTTATACATCAGGGGTTGCAACAGCGCAATGAACCGCCAACTATTCCAGCATATGCTTTACACAGTGAATGCCCTTTTATGTTGCAACCCAGTACTGGGAAACATCCATACACAAGCATTCACACTCATACACTACGGACAATTTAGCTTACCCAATTCCCCTATAGCGCATGTGTTTGGGCTGTGGGGGAAACGAAAACACGAGGAGAACATGCAAACTCCTTTATTATTAGTATTAATAGTAATACCAGCTTTTAAAGTAATGTATTGTTTATTTATAGTTCTAGATTTACATTTCAAAATACTATCATTATCATCATCATCATCGTCATATAACGCATTATGCTGAAAGTACATGAATAAACATCTATTAGTGCATGGTGACCTGCGTGTGTGTGTGAAGCGCAGAGGTAACGCGTGGATCAAGAACATGACGCGTGTCGGACAGCTGTGGACAGAATAGACGCGCGTTTCTCTGACGCGCGTCTCCCTGCGGACCTGTACACAAGAGCCGGAGACACGGTAAATAAATATATTTACAGATCATCAGTGTGTCTCTAGCAGCAGAGCAGCACTTCATCATCATCATCATCATCATTAACACGTGCTCTTAATTAATCTGCAGGAGCTAATTAATACAAAGCAATTACTGTAGACGGACTGGCCTCTACTGAGGTCCGAGAGAGAGAAATGCTGGTGCAGAAACTACAGCGTGAAGGTGGAGGACACACACACACACACACACACACACACACACACACACACACACACACACACACACACACACACACACACACACACTAGACTGGGCAGGTAGGATTGTCATTGAGTGAATTGAAGAATTTGAATAATTAATATTAATAATAATATGAATGAACATTACACCTGCTCAATGAAAAATTCCTCGAGACAATTAAAGAAATCAGATGATTCTCTATAAATCTGACTCAACTTGATCAAAAAGCTAAAAAGAGGAAAAACATGAAGCCATCATTAGAGAGTAGCTAATACTGGCGGGTAACAGTGCAATACTTGTTCATGCTTAATGTGTGTTTATTGACTGGATATCTGTAAACAATTTTACACAGAATATTTATTCAGATATTGCAGAAAATGGCATTGTAATGTATTAAAGTATAGTGCTAGAGACGAACCCTTTATTGTTCTCATATTTATGAAAAATCTGAAATGATAAAGCAGCTGTTTCCTTGCAAAAGACTTGATAGTGTCATTCGAAATTCAAGACATTTGATTTTAATCTTTATTTTACACCTAATCTACATTTGTATTTATTTGTTTTTTGGTTTTTTCATTTCAAGGTGCTCTAAATCTTACAGAAAAATCGATTCTGATGCTGGTCAACATGATATTGTGTTATAACTGTTCAAATTAATCCAACCCAGGCTCCTTTTGGAAA
Organism: Danio rerio; assembly: GCF_052040795.2. Classification (NCBI taxonomy): domain Eukaryota; kingdom Metazoa; phylum Chordata; class Actinopteri; order Cypriniformes; family Danionidae; genus Danio; species Danio rerio. Next base: position 438,454 of record NC_141036.1, on the reverse strand, counting down.
CATAGCCCCACGGATATACGCGAAATGCGTCTCGGGAGGTATGTCTTTGTGCAATTTTTGTTTTCGCGAATTCACCAGAGGCCTCTGTCGTGCGAATGTCTGTCGGACTGACTGACTGAACGATTGACTGGGCGGCCGGCCAATCGGCCAACCCAGCCACCCTCCTCCTCTTCCTCCCTCCCTAAACCCAAGCGACGATTTACAAAAGCCGTCCAGAAAAAGAAAAGCCCTTGTCCGATTTTTACAGCGTTTTCGGATTTCACTGCATTCTTGACCCGTTACGAACTCGTCCGCTTTATTTTTTGGATTCTGTTTTTTGTCTTACCTGATTTTTGGAACTACTCTTCCCTGGACTCGAACCCGGTCATCGCCACAGCCATCTCCTCCTCCTCTGGGCCTCCGCTCTGCCGACATAACATGACGAGCTAACCGGACAAACTGGTTGCGGCGGGAAAGCCCTCCACACGGAGGAGGTGAGCCATAATCCGTAAAAACTAAATGCAGCCTTACCTAACTCCGGCTACGTAAATCGCAGTCTCCAGAAGCGTCAGCGGGGCTACGTTTACAGAATGAGCTTGGGTTGAATGAATCTTCACTGTTAAGCACTGGGCTTGAAACTCCAGGGAAAATAAGGTTATTTTAATAAAGTCATAATGAACTACCTCAAGACATGAACGATGTGTGATCGCAGCAAACTATTTAGAAGCAGTAAAGGTGTCCAAGAAGATGTCCAAAATCTGCACACACAATGACCCAGAGATGAGAAGAGGACGTATGTTTACTGTATGATGACTGAAATGGCCTTAAACACCCAGCAGGCACAAGACGCCATCATGACGTCAGATTGACGCTGTACCTCAACATCGCGGGAATGTTACACATTGTTTGGAAATCAGTTGGGCACGACCACTTCTCCTTCGGCCAAACGTCTTGTGCAGAGCTGCAGTCTTGGCGCTGGATTAGCTAGAGAATGCTGTACGTCAGCGAAGACTTGTCGGTCTCCGGAGTCTCACAGCAATCTACTCTTATGCTGGAGTGTCATGTTCTGTACTCCTATATGACCACCACAGCAGCTGCTCAGGATACGGCCATGTCCGGGATTATGGAAACCATTGGATCATCTCTTCAGAGGTCTTGGATTGCATCAGTGACACTGCATAGTCTCTGGAGGCCTCGGGATGAGTATCCCCCTGTGGAAATAGAAAACAAAGAAAATATTTAGCGTAGCTGCAGTTTATAGTGTATATAAACCAGATGCAGAATGCATCACACCGCTAAGTGCTGCAATGAGTGTGCGCTTTACTAAACAGATAGGTCTGTATTTGAATTGGGAGAGTGTGTCTGAGCCTCGGACATTATCAGAAAGACTATTCCAGAGTTAGGGAGCCATAAATGAGAAGGCTCGACCTCCTTTAGTAGACTTTGCCATTCTAGCTACTACCAGAAGTTTTAAGATCTTAAAGAGGCCAAAAATCAACCAAATACCAACCTCTAATGATGCTACAGCCTGACGTTGTGTGGACGTTACCACTGTGACGTCTATCAGATGTTGGATTTTGGTTGCCATACCTGACGAATAAATGTCAGTATGTGACGTCAGTGTGACGCTGGTTTAAGATGTTGGCTTGACGTTGGATTTTGGTCACTTTTTAACAACCTAAAATCAACCAAATATCAACATAATTTGACGTTGTTATTGGAGATCATAATAACGTTGTTCTTTGACGCTGGCTAGACACTGAATGTTAGTCACCTGACATCACAACCAAACGCACTACAGAAAGTTACGTTCACACAGACATGCACAAATTAAAAGTAAACACATCAGCTTTGTACAGCGTAATCCTCACTACTCGAGCACTTCTGAACGGTCTACTCTTTACTCATACTCTGAGTAATATTTACTGCAGACACTTTTACTCTACTGCACTACATTTTTAAGCAGGTAATGGTACTCTTACTCGAGTATGATTTCTCAGGACTCTTTCCACCACTCTTTCTTTCTCCCCTTTTCTAATATCACAGTGAGCAAAGCTAGATCTGCGTATTCCTGCACTGTGTGCCGGATCAGTCGATATTAATATACCAGCTCATGCAAAAGCCATTTGTTTCTGCTGCGCCTTTAAAATTGCATTTAAATGTCATTAAAGTTCAGTAGATCAGCGGTGTAATAGGCAGCAATGTGGTCTGTGTGTGTATGTGTGTGTGTGTGTGTGTGTGTGTGTGCGCTGCAGGGTCTGATAGGCTTGTCCTCACTCTCAGGTGTCAGGAACGGCCCCTCGGCCCCTATCTAGGGGTCACGGAGCTCATATTCAGAGTTAAGAGCTGCTGCGACTGAAGACTTTCACACACACTTCAGCACACTATCAGGAAAACTGGAATAACACACTCAGGAAACACACTGCAGGCTGAATTACTGGAATAACACACTGAACACACACGGCAGGGGCTCGTCGAGGAGACACACACTGAGGGTCTTGCCTCTGAATGTGATGAAATCCTCTAATGTAGTGAAGCGATATTCAAATAAAATGACTGAAGTACAGATATTGGCAGCGCACTGGCTCAGTGGCCTCTCCGCAAGAAGGTCGCTGGTTCAAATCCCAGCTGGGCCAGTTGCCATTGCCATGTGGAGTTTCTTGAACTTGTGTTGTTCCTCATGCCAGGCACATCTCCTGATTTGTCCCAGTAATATTTCCTTACACAGAAGCGCATCAGTGTTCTTATTCCCCTCGTGTGTGTTTATTGTTTCACACACACACACACACACACACACACACACACACACCGGTCTTATTTGTATGTGTTTCTGATCTTTTGCAGCACAATTGGATACGGAGCCAAAGGTCAGGCTTAACTCTCTTATGCTTTCATAGAGGGATGGAAACAGCATATGCTATTGATCCGTCCTAAAATGATGTACACAAATCTGAGCCGCCGCCGCCGCGTGACCTTTCTGCAATTATAGCAAGGTGACACAACAGGCCAGAGCACTTCCAGCAGCACCGCACAAACTCAACAGCAAATGCTGAGAATATAAGAGAATTACAGCTGCTCGTTATTGATGCCGTGATGAGCTGAACAGCACGTGTTCATATATGACCACATTAGAGAAAAGGGAAGAGGAGGAAGAACTGAACACACAACTCAAGACCATTCTGCAAATATCAGACATTCATGCATTTTCTCTTCGGCTTAGTCCCTCTATCAATCAGGGGTCGCCACGGTGGAATGAACCACCAACTTATCCAACATATGTTTTATGCAGCGGATGCCCTTCCAGCTGCAACCCATCACTGGGAAACACCCATGCACATTTATTCACACACACACTCATACACTACAGCCATGATCAATTCCCCTATAGCGCATGTGTTTGGACTGTGGGGGAAACCGATGGGGAGAACATGCAAACTCCACACAGAAACACCAACTGACCCAGCTGGGACACAAACCAGAGACCTTCTTGCTGTGAGACCACAGTGCTGACCACTGAGCCACCGTGCTGCTCATCAGATATATGGAAGACATATTTTATACTTTTTAAAATGTAAAAAACACACTTTCACACACACACACACACACACACACACACACACACACACACACACACACACACACACACACACACACACACACACACACACACACACACTGTGTTTTCCATGGCTGGTCTGGTGGAGCGGGTCGAGTGTTTCTGCTGGATGACCAGCACTCGTTAACCCTCTGTCATCATGTCAAGTGCAGTGTGTGTGTGTGTGTGTGTGTGTGTGTGTGTGTGTGTGTGTGTGTGTGTGTGTGTGTGTGTGTGTGTGTGTGTGTCTGTGTTATGGCTATCAGAGAGAGTTAACATTCACAGTGCTGGAGTGACACAGACAAGCCCCAGATACACTCTCTATCACACACACACACACACACACACACACCAATACACAACACACACTCATTCATGCCCACACACACACACACACCTCAAAAAGAGCCGATCACATACACTTACAAGCACATGCACAAACACCTGAAAAGACCTGACCACACACATTTACACATGCATACATACCCCCCCCCCCCACACACACACGCACGAAAGACCAGACAAAACACACACACACACACACACACACACTCACTCACAAAGACCCATCCACACACTCAAAATTGACCAAAACATATACACTTACACAGACACACACACACACACACACACACACACACAAGCATGCACACAAAGACACACACAAAGACCTATTTACACACCTGAAATAGATCAGACCATACACTCGCACAACCCCCCTTCCACACACAAACACACACACACACACACACACACACACACACACACACACACACACACACACACACACACACAAAAGCCCCATCCACATACTGGAAACTGACCAAACTACACACACACACACACACACACACACACACACAGACACACAAACAAAAAGACCTGTGCACACACCCAAAATACACCAAACACACACATACACACAAAAACCTGACCACACACACACATATACAAACACACACAAAGACCTGATCATACACGCACAACAACCCATCAACACACCCAAAATAGACCAAAATCACACACACACACACACACACAAAGACCCATCCACACACCCAAAATAGACCAAAATCACACACACACACACACACACACACACACACACACACACACACACACACACACACACACACACACACACACACACACACAAAGACCCATCCACACACCCAAAATAGACCAAAATCACACACACACACACACACACACACACAAAGACCCATCCACACACCCAAAATAGACCAAACCACACGCACACACACACACACACACACACACCTCTCATTCAGCAACTGAACAAGCAATCAGCACTCCAGCAAAAGGTCAGATGTGCGATGCGGGGACGTTATGCAGAGGAACGCAGGTAATTGGAGGCGGCGGCGGCTCTCATACCTTTGGCGGATTGTGGCGAGATGATAATGTGATGGATGTGGAACATTTTGGCGGGCAATTAAACGTTTTGGGGTTTCTGGCTGTCTGATGTGAGCGGCTGAAAGTTGGCAGAGTCTGACACGGTGCCACCGTCTAATCTGATCTGCGCTGAGAAACCTGCTCCAAATCAAAGCGCTTTTAATCAAAGTGGCGTGTTTCTGCGTCTGCATGAGTGCAGGAGTGAAGGGCTAATTAAAGTGGGTCAGGACTGAGCTACAGGCATGAGAAACACTTTAAAGCCTTTACATTATTTACACCCTCCTGCCCCGCTGGATCCTCCACACTGCTCCTGTAAGGAGGAACACTACAGTATGGAGGAGCTCTGACACGTCTGCATTACTGCATTAAACTTCATGTGCGAGATATGCACTCACTGGCCACTTTTTTTTTGGTACACCTGACTAGTACCAGGTCGAACCCCTTTTGCGTTCAGAACCGCCCTAATCCTTCATCGAACAAGCTGCTGGAAATATTCCTCAGAGATTTTGCTCCATATTGTCATGATAGCATCACACAGTTGCTGCAGATTTGTCGGCTGCACATCCATGATGCCAATCTCCCGTTCCACCACATCCCAAAGCTGCTCTATTGGATTGAGCTCTGGTGACTGTGGAGGCCATTTGAGTACAGTGAACTCATCGTCATGTTCAGCAGTCTGAGATGATTGAGCTTTATGACATGCTGCGTTATCCTGCTGGAAGTAGCCATCAGAAGATGGAGACACTGTGGTCATAAAGGGATGGACATGGTCAGCAGCAATACTCAGGTAGACTGTGGCGTTGATGCTCAATTGGTACTAATGGACCCAAAGAAAATCTCCCCCACACCATTACACCACCACCTCATCAGGTGAGGTGAGACTCATCAGAGCAGCAACGTTTCTCCAATCTTCTATTGTCCAGTTTTGGTGAGTCTGTGTGAATTGTAGCCTCAGTTTCCTGTTCTTAGCTGACAGGAGCGGCACCCGGTGTGCTCTTCTGCTGCTGTAGCCCATCCGCCTCAAGGTTGGACGTGTTGTGTGTTCAGAGATGCTCTTCTGCAGAGCTCGGTTGTAGCGAGTGCTTATTTGAGTTACTGTTGCTGGAACCAGTCTGGCCATTCTCCTCTGACCTCTGGCCTCATCAACAAGGCATTTGCGCCCACAGAACTGCCGCTCACTGGATATTTCCTCTGTGTCGGAGCATTCTCTGTAAACCCTAGAGATGGTTGTGCGTGAAAATCCCAGTAGATCAGCAGTTTTGAAATACTCCCGTCTCTTAAAAAGTCTCTTAAATCCTCTTTCTTCCCCATTCTGATGCTCGCTTTGAACTTCAGCAGATTGTCTTGACCATGTCCACATGCCTAAATGCAGTGAGCTGCTGCCATGTGATTGGCTGTTAAGAAATTTGCATTAATGAGCAGTTGGACAAGTGTACCTAATAAAGTGTCCAGTGAGTGTGAGTCCTATTATCAATTTATTCAGGGACATATTTAATTTCTTTCATTTTGGTTTGAAAAAATTATTCCATTAATTATTCAAAAAAAAAAAAAAATTTAAATTTTGTAAAAGTTAATATTGATTATAAAAGGGAATACTGCATCAATGTCAATATTTATGTATATTTATTTTTCAGGAAAAAATAAACACTTTTGTATAATGATTTGACTGGTTAACCTAACCTGCATAGTTAACCTAATTAACCTAATTAAGCATTTTAAGCTTAATATTAGTGTCTTGGTAGTACATTGGTCATTTGTTGATTAATACAACTGATATTAAAATAGTCTTAGGAATTACAATTTGTATATTGCTTGTTTTTAATTCATTTTTATATGTCCTCATGCTAAATTAAACCTTATATACACATTTTTAAATAATTTTGTATTCATGAGATTAGCATCTTTATTAACCCCCACATTAAAAAAGTACTATAGTAATGTAAAGTAAATACTGTACTGCTTTTGAAACATACTATGAAAATCACCAATATTGTCTCATTTGTTTATATTGTTGTAGTTATCATGTTACCATAGCAACTGCAGAATCACAACAACATATCAATTACTATAGTTGTCATGTTGCCATAGTGACTGTATAATCACCACAACAGATCACTTACTTTAGTTGTAGCGTTACCATAGCTACTGTAGAATCACCACTAGATTGATTGAAAAACACAAAACTCAAAAACACTGTGACGTATCAGTTTTCCCCTATAGAATATAACTTTGTGCCTGATGACTGTGTCTTTTACACAAGTCTGAATAAACGCAGGCCTGCATGTTGTCCATCAGACAGCGATGCGTCACGTGGTGTTTCCTGATGTTTTCTGCAGTGTGTCTCTGCTTGGTTGGCTCTGTTCGCTCTCATTGTTCCATCCTTAAATAATAGAAGAGCCGTGTGTTTTCTGCATCCATTTTTGTCACGCTCAGTTTCACTAAAAAATGGAGCTGGAGCCGCACAGATGTGTCGTGTAAACCAACATGCCTCTCTCCGCGACACAATTAGTTTCCATTGAATGCTATTGATCTTTCCCTGCTTCAATTATAATGCTGTGGCGTGGAGCACATGAATGTTTGTAGTCATTAGCCGGACTCTTTGTTGTGTCACCGGCAGCAATTAAATCCAGCCGATGGGCCTTTTCCCGGAAACTTCCATGTGGAACCGCTGGAATCGGGACACGCATGGCTTCATTGGCCCACTCGGGACAATCTCGTCTATGAAATAAAAATGACTCTCTTTGCACAACTCGCTGCCTTCCTAAATGGGAGAATTTGCCTGATCTTCTGGAAAATAGCGAGATATTATTAGTGAAGTATAGAGGAGAACACTGTGTTTGATGGCACACACAAAACACTGGCCGTCTGTCAGTCAGTCTGTTTGCTGATTCGCAAAAGCAAAATAGGATTTGTATTGACTCGTCAGATTTGTTCATTCACACCCAACTCAAATTTGTTCTGTCAGTCTGTGGCGCTGGAAAACACACAACAACAAACCTGCTCATTATTCATCCTCCATATACATTAGCAGACACAGAGGAGCAAATCTACACAACAATGTCATTGGAGTGACACAATCGCAGGTACGTTTAAAGCGTTTCACAGTTATTTACTCAATTAATTTAGGCATTAAATGTATATATACAGTATTGTTAAACTACCAAAAGTTGACAATAATAAAGCTGACACTAACAGTTGATGATAACCGAGATTAAATTCACAGAGTTGACTGTAACAGAGTCAACGATAACAAAGTCGACAATAACAGACAGAGTTGACGATAACAGAGTTGATGATAACAGACAGAGTTGACGGTAACAGAATTGAAAATAACAGTTGATGATAACAGAGTTGACAATAACAGGTTTGACGATAACAGACAGAGTTCACTATAACAGAGTTGACGATAACAGAATTGAAAATAATAGTTGACTATAACAGAGTTGACGATAACAGAGTTGATGATAACTGAATTGAAAATAATAGTTCACGATAACAGAGTTGATGATAACAGAATTGACGATAATAGTTTATGATAAGAGTTGACGATAACAGAGTTGATGATAACAGTTGACCATAACAAAGTTGACGATAGCAGAGTTGACAATAACAGAGTTGATGATAACAGAACTTACGATAATAGTTGATGATAAAAGAGTTGACGATAATAGTTGATGATAAGATAGTTGACGATAACAGAGTTGACGATAACAGAGTTGACGATAATAGTTGACCATAACAAAGTTAACGATAGCAGAGTTGACGATTATAGTTGATGATAACAGAGTTGATGATAACAGAGTTGACGATAACAGAGTTGATGATAACAGAGTTGACGATTATAGTTGACGATAACAGAGTTGACGATAACAGAGTTGACGATAACAGAGTTGATGATAACAGAGTTAAGGATAACAATGTTGAGGTTTCGAGGATAACAGAGTAAAATAATAGACAAATAACAGACATCATGTCTGTGTGTGTGTGTGTGAGAGAGAGAGAGAGAGAGCATTCACTGTGGTGCTGTGTGTGTTGCATGTTATAGTTACCTGCAGCATCCACTTTGTTGCTGTTGCTATACATTTTACAGTCTTCCTTGGCCCAATATGTACCTGCTGTGTGTATATAGAGAATGCTGGTATGAGAATATAACGTATTGGGTGCATATATTTGTAAATCTGACCCTGAAAGAGTCACAGCCACAGACCTCACCGCACGTCACTGAGCTGCAGTGTTATTGGCCTGACATCTCTGAAGACAGAAGGACATTTCAGAGTGTACATGATTATACTGATGTAAACTAGGAAGAAATGTTTTTATACTCGTACAATGATAGCCTGTGTCATGCTCCCTATATTGTTTACAACACTGAACAGTGTTGTACTTTAGTCAATGGCTGCTAATATAATTTCCCTAATCATATTTTGCAAGCAATACTTTTCTGAAATATTAATATTAATCAGAACGACCCAATGTGTGAATATAAAACCAACTTTACCAACTTTTGTTCTTAATCCAGTGTTGGGGCAAATATAGACACACAAATTTGGGTAAAAAAAAAAGTACAAACAAAAAGGTGTTGGGTTTGTCCATATTAGACCCAACTCTGGGTTACCCCAACACATTTTCATTTGTAGAGTGAAGAGTGAAGCTTTGAATAAAATATGGACAAACACTGGTTCAAAATCAGCCTGGATAGTAAATTCAGTTCTGAAATGTTGAGTTTGTCCACACTAAACCCAAATGTGTGTTGAAATAACCCAGCATTTTTAGCGTAATATGAATGATAGAAAATAAGTTTGGGAGAATATCAATTAAATATCCTTCACCGAATTATAAGCTCAAGGAAATGTAAGTAAAGCCTGTAACACATTTGCTTATTTTGAAATAAATTCTATGCTTGATGGCATTTCCTTGATTTTAAGATGGCTTCAGTTAATCCAAATGTGCTTTAAAGTATCTGTTGACACTTTAACACAGATGGAAATGTGTTTACAGGTATTTTCCCTACTGTTAACAGACTAAAATGACATGCACAGCACAATTATTTAAACCGACACACAGAGAGCAAAACTTCTGAAGTCTCCAAAAGTGATTTCTAAATCACACTGAACACAGTTCTCTGCATAAGACACAACACTCTGACATAAAGCCACGTGTTCAAAACACTGCCATTAACATGACATCAGCTAATGGGATAATTACATGCCACCTGGTCAAACACATTAATGGTTAATTGTTAACACTTCAATCAGGATGTAAGCACTATGAAGAGACCAGAGGTGAGAACCGTATTTCTACAACAACATTGGAAGACATTGCTGAGAGAGAGGACGAGGGAGGTTGAGAGGACTTCATGGCCAAAGAAGACAAACACTTTCAAATGAAATCAGAGCAACCTTAGTAGATCATGTCATCAACCATGGGCTGACAATGCGTGAGGCTGACTGAGAGTGCTGACAAACCTGAGTCGTTTTACTGTCGCCTCTGTCTTCCGGACCTTTAGACTGGAGAACAGGTATGTAACCAAAATTTGATGTAGTACACATGCAGTATGCCCCATGTCATAGTGCATCAGTTGGGTGACACTTCTTTACTTGGTGCATGACATCATAAACTGTACACGTTTCCTGTATGATGTACTCTACTGTGGGGGAAACATTTAGCCTGCATTGTCCAAGCCCTATATATATAAATAAAATAAACATAAATAAAATAATAAAGTAAATCTAAATAAAAAATGCCGCAACAGTGCGCGTGTGTGTATCTGCAAATGTTTCTGTGCATGTGAACAATCTGATACATATTTCAGTATTATGGCAGAGCATTGTAAAGTTGAGGGGGTTTTCATTATGCCCGACAGTGCATTTGTTTAGGCAAAAATCTGCTGATATGGATGAAGTGTGAGCCATTTCATGCCAAAGTTTGATTTTGATAATGCTGTGTGCAGTTGCAGTGCATCATGTTGCAGGATATATGAGGTATTTTGCAGTGTGGTTTTGTGAATTATGTTAAGTATTTTGATAAAAGCAGACTAGTTTAAAAAATTGTGTGTTAGCAATTAGGAAAAAAAAACCCTGTGAATTTAAGAGAACGATGTACAGAGATCAATGTTATAAGCCCTTTGTGGACTGTAGGTGTGAGTCCCTCAGGGATCGATTCATGGACCGTCTATTAATCTATAAATGAATGACTGAATTATTGACCAGGGCAGTACAGTAGTGCAGGGGGTAGCACAATCACCTCACAGCATGAAGGTTGCTGGTTTGAGTCCCGGCTGGGCCAGTTGGTGTTTCTGTGTGGAGTTTGCATGTTCTCCTCGTGTTGGCGTGGGTTTCCTCCGGGTGCTCCGGTTTCCCCCACAGTCCAAACACATGCCCTATAGGGGAATTGATCTACTAAACTGGCCGTAGTGTATGGGTGTTTCCAAGTACTGGGTTGCAGCTGGAAGGGCACGCTCTGTGTAAAACATATGCTGGAGTAGTTGGTGGTTCATTCCACTGTGGCGACCCCTGATTAATAAAAGAATAAGCCAAAGGAAAATGAATAAATGAAATAAAATTTAAACTATTCTAATAACAATTGAACAATTTAAATATACACAATAAATATGATTTAACTCTGTAAAGTCCAAGAAAATATTCAATAAATTAGAGCTTTGGTTGCAATCACTTTGAGCAGAAAGAGTACAGAATGAGGGAAGAGAAACTATAAAGTATTAATTGCAAAAACACACACATACACACACACACACACACACTGACATTCATCAGACTGTAGCTGTGCTGCGTTAAACATGTAAACTGTGTGAAACTCTGAGCAGAAAGAGCTGAGGACTGAAACACACACACTGAAACACACACTGAAACACTAAAGTAAATCAACAGTGACCTCTTTCTGTCAGAGCTGGAATAACATGCAAGAAGCTGCTTGAATATTCACAATGAAGAATACTGGTTATTATTACAATCATTTACACACGCACACACACACACACACACACACAGAGAGAGAAAGGTGTAATGCTTTTCCTTTCCATTCAGCTGAGAGTATGATGATGGAGACTGACAGAAGGGCTTTTAAACAGCAGCACACGAAACAGCAGAGTCCTATTCAAGAGGTCAGCACAGTGTAATGAACCGCTGACTATTCAAGCTTATGTTTCACACAGCAGAAACCTTTCCAGCTGGAACCCGGGACTGGGAAACCGGAGCACCCGGAGGAAACCCAAGCCAACACGGGGAGAACATGCAAACTCCACACAGAAACACCAACTGACCCAGCCGAGGCTCGAACCAGAGACCTTCTTGCTGTGAGGTGACAGTGCTAAGCACTGAGCCACTGTGTCGCTTTAGTTAAACTCATCAGAGTTAAATAGTCAAGTGTGTGTGTGTGTGTGTGTGTGTGTGTGTGCATGCGTGTGTGTGTGTGTGTGTGTGTGTGTGTGTTTGACCAACTCTCTCTGCTGTCTCTCTGCTCTGGACAGACGGTCGTCTCTGAGTTGTGTTTGTGGAGTGTGACGGCTCCGGCTGAGCGGACTCCAGCCCTCAGACTGAACATTACAGCACCGCGGCTCCTCCAGAACTCAGGTGAGCACATTACAGCACCTGTGGGCCCTTTAATAGACGGGACGGGACGGCCTGTCAGAGCCCATGATGCCGTCCGGACGCTCAATCTCCCGGCGGTTTCACTCCAGGGCTCCTGACAGCTCGGCTGGCGCTGCACTCCATGTACTGCAGCATGTTTGTATTTGTTGTTGAGTTGTTGTGGGCATTTTTCCTCTGTTCCTATGAATGAAAACATCCGGCTGTCACACACATCAGACGGACGGCTCGTGTTCGGCCAGCGGAGAGTCTGACACGCTTCAAAACTCCGGCCCAAACACAGCCGCTCAAGATCAAGACTCCTGCCTCTCGGACAGAACTGCACACTTTCCTCCGTTGGTATTGTATATTATGTGCGGTGGTGTTGTCCGTGTAATCGACTGGACGGAGAATTGAGCCGAACCGTTTACATCCATATAAAACCAGCCAGTGTTGAAGCTGATGCACTATGAGCTACTCTCAGAATCATTGATCAAACTATTTGTGTAGAATGAGCTGAAACAACACAATTTAGCCCTGATTCTGTTCGTGTGCCCCTTCCCCTTGGCCCTTGAAACAGAGTGCGAAGAGGAAGGGCTTCAGAAGTTTCCTCTATGAAATGAGACAGCATTATGCCATCACCAGCTCTTGCTTCATATGAGATGGATGAGGGCGACCGCTGTGGTTATTCCAGTCGTGTTATTGTTTGGTATTCATCTTCTGGAAATCACTGAAGGCAACAATAACATGTTATTATGAGGGTATAATGTGGCAATACACTCGTAACTGTACACCATTTACATCATATTCGTCTATGTCAGGGGTTCCCAAACTTTTCAGCCTGCGACCCCAAAAATAACAATGCCAGAGACTCGCAACCCCCAAACTCCTCGAAGGTGGTCATAAGGTCACACTTTATTTTAATGGTCTGTTTGTTGAATTTAAGTTACATTACAAGTAAGAGTGTACTCACACTATGTACAGTTAAGATGAACTCGACCAAAGCACGCTTGTCCCCCCTCCTGTCTCCCTGACAGCCAGCACTCACATTACATTTGGGCACGCTTACGTCATCGATGACGCTCTGTTCAGTGAGAAGTACATTCCGCTGTGGCGACCACAGATAAATAACAGGCTAAGCCGAAGAAAAATGAATGAATGAACTTTTTTAAAGTATCAGCAGTGACTGTCCGCTCTCCTGCGCATGTGTTGAGAGAAATGCTGCAGGCTTTAATCTAATGAACACACATTAAACCTCGTAACATCATTAATAGGGTATATGCCGAGCTAGTGTGTTTCCAATACTGATAAACTTCCGGTTGACCTGTTATTGTGAATTTTTTTTCTATTTTATTCGGTTCCTTTTACAGCATAGATGTTGTAATGTAATTAAATTAATATTATTATTATTATTATTATTCAGTTAAACAGACTTTGGGATTCATGTAGTTGTTCAACCGTAAAACGAGACAAAAAGACGTTTACTCGCACACGCCCATCAGAATCTGCAGGCTAGCGCAGAAGCTCCATTGAATAAACTGGAGTAAAATAAATGCTCCTATTATAAAGACACAGCGGGGGGAATGTAATTTAATGCAGTGCTTTTTGTACAATCTGAGACCCTCTTAATATCGGATATCACTCAGCCAGTGGAGATCGCTGATGTTTAAAGAAAACTGACCTCAAATGCGCCGATTATTGCATTACATACAGTTGAGCGGAAGCGCTTAACCCAGGTTACTGCCAAATTAAAAGTCCTATTAGCATGCTTCAGCATATACCCTATAGGCTGCTGAGTGACTGATGCTGTTGGTTTGCACTGAGTCTGATTTCTGACTCAAAGCGTCTGCTAGTTCTTTTATTTGCTAGATCTGAGGTGATCTATCTGCTGCTGCTTTCAGTACAACACCTGAAATGTGTTTAAACACTGTAGTTTATGCTGTTGTTTTGGTCACAGAAATAGAAATGTTCTCTAAATTAGACATTTGGCACAGATAGATATGACCAAAACTCTTTTGAAATGGAAAAAATAGCTTAAATCACGTCATGCTGCATATATTCAGGACATGTGTAGTATAAGCCTTATATGATCACAAAACCCAAACACACAGGCCTCAATCTGCAGTTTAGAGAACAACACACGGCTAAACTGAACGTCTGATGTGTCGGGACGGCGCTGAAAGGTTTGAACACTTTTGAATGACCAGCGCTGATGATTCCTTTATCAGTTTAACAGAGGAAAATGTGCTCATCTCTGGCAGATCAGAGATGCAAACACAACACACACACACACACAGGGCTCATCTGCTGTTCTGGAGGACGATGAGACAAAAACATGAGCGCATTCTCAATGCTGGAGTAGATCAACAATGAAGAAGTCCACCTCTGAGGACACTTTATTCACTGTAATCATGACACGGACGCACTGAGACTCCCGATAAACCACGCTGGGTTATTATTGAGGCTGAAGCTGGAAAAGCTGGAGATTATGGAGATTATACAGCCGCCACCTGATACTACAACATGCCAACACAACGCCTACATACAGTACGATGCTCAGCCAGGGTTTCCCTCATCAAAAAGATGAATGGATTCATATAATATTCTAGTTTTTGCGTTAATTAAAACGGTTTTGCTTCATTGTCAGATCATTTAGCTTGTTTAAAATAACCGGACCTGGTTTTGACTCATTATTTCTGAAGTCTGTGTCATTTGCTCATCTTGAATTCAAGATATTTTGTACTATGAAGAAGGCAAAAACTCCCTGCATTGTTTGCATATGCAATAATCTAGCATTTACAGTATCATGAAAAAGTTATTCTCATGTAGCCATCCAAACAAACAAACCCCTACACACAGTAGGACGCTCAGCGAGGATTTTCCTGGAGAAAAGTTGAATGGATTTACATCTGTGATCACGGGAGCTTCGGCCAGATCACATTTATTACCCGAACCCTTCCTCTCCTTTGTTTTTCAGCAAAAAGCCGCGTTTTGTGTTGGACACAATTGCAGGATTCCATCAGTGGGAGTTTGTGACGACATGTAACCCGACCCCCATCTGATCCTCGCTCCCCCGGCGGCTAAGCTGTTTGTGTTTCTCATTCAGCGGTTACACAGGCCAGCAAGTGTAAACACAGCAGTGGCTTTTTTAATTGTGCAGTTGCTAGTGTCGTTCCTCTGTCAAATTAACATGCGCTCTCTGCCAGATTAGAGCAGGCCGACACCACGCGGCTTGTCGCTGGATCAGCTTAAACTTTGCACAGAGAGTGTGTGTGGAAGAGCGATAACACACTGCTGTTTGCCATGCGAGGGCTTTTGGAGTCTTCGCTGCCCGTTGGTCCTCCACTTTAGCAGAGAAACAGACAGAAAAGCTGCTGTGTTGAGTCTTATCTGCGTCTGGAGACGTCTGAGTGACACTCATGCTGTAAAACTAGAGGTTAATGAGATTATTGCTGATCTGCGGACGCAGCGAGCGTACTGTGTGTGTGCACCGTATCTGTCTGAGGTATCAGACGCGCATCTGGAGATCTGGAATATAGCATGGGTTAGGGAGGATGGCAGATTTTTGGCCGAGTATCGGTCATGTTTATTTCATATTCTAAAGCTCTGGCTCACTGTCTGTTGAGGAAGTTTATAAATCACAGTCATTATGAGAGAAATTCCACTGTAAAATCAGGAAGATAGATGAATATATTCTGTACTTTACTGAAAAAGCCAAAAAAGAGAAAACTAAATAAAATATGTTGGATATAGTTGATGTGAAGTTTGATTTAAATCCTACTTGGCACCTCGTATATACCAAATGTCATAGCCAGTACAAGTACGTTTGTTAAATAGCCTACAGTGTAAAAACTTATTTCCCGCAGCTTGGGTAAAACATAAAATAATGGCTGTTAAATTACAAACATTTCTTTAAATTTAAATTTCTGCTAAATTTTTGTTATTTAATATCCATTATTTAACGGTAAATTTCTGTAATTTTAATGTTCATATTTTTGGTAAATTTCTATAATTTAATCATTATTTTATGGTATATTTCTGTAATTCAATATTCGTTATTTTATGGTAAATTTCTGTAATTTAATATTTATTTTGCGGTAAATTTCTGTAATTTAATATTCATTATTTTATGGTAAATTTCTGTAATTTAATATTTGTTATTTTATGGTAAATTTCTGTAATTTAATATTCGTTATTTTACAGTAAATTTCTATTATTTATTCATTATTTTATGGTAAATTTCTATAATTTAATCTTTTATTTTACGGTATATTTCTGTGATTTAATATTTGTTATTTTACAGCAAATTTCTATCATTTATTCATTATTTTACAGTAAATTTCTGTAATTTAATATTGGTTATTTTACAGTAGATTTCTATTATTTATTCATTATTTTATGGTAAATTTCTATAATTTAATCTTTATTTTACGGTATATTTCTGTAATTTAATATTTGTCATTTACAGTAGATTTCTATCATTTATTCATTTTACGGTAAATTTCTGTAATTTAATATTTGTTATTTTACTGTAAATTTCTGTAAGTTAATATCCGTTATTTTACAGTAAATTTCTATAATTTATTCATTATTTTATAGTAAATTTCTATCATTTATTTATTATTTTAAGGTAAATTTCTGTAATTTATATTTTTTTTAACTGTACATTTCTGTAATTTTATATTCTTTATTTTATGGTAAATTTCTGTAATTTAACAGCGGTTATTTAACTTTTTTGGCACCCCAGATACCATAAACTCTAAAATTATAGTATTTTGTAATTTATGTAACAGATTCTGCTTCTAAATCACAGCTCACCTATTGACCTTGTTCTTGGTGTACGAGAGGGCACAGCCATTGAAATCTCTTTGGCTTGATACTTCCAGACTTCCTTTGACTTTTAGACTAGAAAACAGCTCCCTATGCTGCTTTTACAAACTGATATTTTCTCATTATTCTGCTTTATCTGTATAGTCATGGACACACTTGTTTCTAGAGCAAGTAGTTTGACCGTTTATTATTCCTAGTCATTATCCAATAGGCAACTGAACAGGAAGTTCTAAAACAATCGCAATGACTAGCGAGCTTCTGCATTTTAGAATAAGGTCGCTTTAGAATAAGCTTTTACCGTGAGCACGGCTTAATGAATGTCTTAATGATTTCTATGGAGGGAGTCAAGGTGGCGCAGTGGGTAGCACAATCACCTCACAGCAAGAAGATCGCTGGTTTAAGTCTCGGCTGGGTCAGCTGGTGTTTCTGTGTGGAGTTTGCATGTTCTCCCCGTGTTGGTTTGGGTTTCCTCCGGGTGCTCCGGTTTCAGTCCAAACACATGCGCTATAGGGGAACTGATCAACTACACTGGCGTAGTGTATAAGTGTGAATGAGTTTTATGGATGTTTCCCACTAGTGGGTTGCAGCTGGAAAGTCATTCACTGCATAAAATATATGCTGGAATAGTTGGCGGTTCATTCCGCTGGGATGTCCCCTGATAAATAAGGCACTAAGCTGAAGGAAAACGAATGAATGAATGAATGAATGATGATCCGTTGCGCAGTTCTGTTGTAAAGTTTACCTGTCAGCAGCAGATTGCTAAGCTCTACTGGTGAACTTTGGAATTGCAATGTGTGAAATGCCAAATTAGGCAAACTTATGACATGGAACAGATTGAAATATGATGAGTAATGATATTTTTCCAGTACTGGTATACCACACATGCCTATTCCAAAGCCTTCTCATGATGTGAATGAGGCCTTCAGAGGAATTGAGCATGAATGTTCAGATGAGGTGTGATGTGCAGTGTTGTCTGTACACAGGCCTGAGGTTCAACCTCTGTCACACTTCTCAACACGCCAGTCTGCAAAGCCCCTCATTAATATGCAAATCACATGCATTTTCGTTCCCATGCACCACAAGGAGAGCAAAAAAAAAAAAAAAAAAAACGAAACATAAGAAAAGTTCCAGAGAAGCACAATGCATATTTGATGCACCATGTGCTCCAACAGAACGATCAACTGGAATTTAATTGGTCTGGACATTACAGGTTTAAAAATTTAAAGGTGTGAGACGTCTTTAATAAAGCAGCCGTATTATCCGGGATCACATGCTCTGGAGACAGACAAGCGTGGGGTCCGTGACCTTTCGCATCGGCGTACACGTCAACAGGCCAAGCTTTCTGACCGGCGCTCATGAATATTGTAATGAGCTCCTCGACGCCGGCCGTGTCTCAATACATGGCTGAGCTTTAAGGGAGCGGGTGACATGACACCAGCATACGGCAGGGTCCCCGAGCCCACTCATTAACCCCTCTCCGTCCCGCACATCAGCCCACATGAGGGACAGAGACACTGTTTAATTGGTGCATGTGATATTTGGAGTGAGCCGCCGCGGGTGCAGAACAGCTGCTGGCGGTGACATAATGAGGGTGGATGTGAAACCCGGCTGGATTAGTGAACGCATGAGACTTGATGACTGCTGAGTGGAGAGGACAGGTGAGCCGTGAACAACCCTGTCCGATTCTGCAGGAAATGTGAGCGCTGAAAACTGGCCTGACAGTTGCTATGTTCTTGATAACCTGCTCTGAGTGATTGTCAAGGTGTTGCCGGGGCGCTCGCCGACTCACTCCACAGCATGTGTGTTCGTATAAGAAGGGGAAATCGTGTTTGCACACAGCTCACTGGCAGTGAAGCACCTAGTGGCTGAAATATGCACTGCAGTCCTAATTTAAAACTCCTCTCGACACATATGCAGGTTGCCAGATTGATGATATAAACAGAAGCGAGCGTGACTGACTGAGCGTTACACTGCGAGCCCCTCAGTTAATGATATTTGTATTAGTTGCTAATTAAATATCACCTCATGTGTATTTTTATGAATCTCAATCTGCGTGTCATACTGGAGGCTGCTGCTGTCCTCTAGAGGGCGCATGTTGGCTGCGTCTGCATACATCGAGAGCCCTGAAATTAAATATGTTGTTTTCCACCGAGGTGCTGAAATGTAATTGGCTAAATTGGCAGTGGGCGGAGTTACAGAGATCAAAACAAAGAGATTTCGAAACAGAACACGCATATTCATAATAACTGACTTTTTGCATAGTTTTTCAAATAAACAAACTTTGTATCTTGCTCTTTCATTGGCTGTAGGTTTATAACTCCTCCCCAAATCTCCAGCAGCTTTGCGTCTGGCTTTCTCATTGGCTATAGTTCTTTGACTCCTCCCTAAACCTCCTGCAGGTCTTCATCACACTCTCTCATTGACGGTAAGGTTATAACTCCTCCCCAAACCTCTCGCTGCACTTTATTTCACTCTCTCATTGGCTGTAGGTCTTTGACTCCTCCCTAAACTTCCTGCTGCTTTGCATCCAGCTCTCTCATTGGCTGTAAAGCTTTGACTCCTCCTTAAACTTCCCAGTCCACTATATATTGCGCTCTCATTGGCTATAACTCCTCAAACCTCCTGCTGCATGGTTTCTCACTTTTTTATTGGCTGTAGATCTATAACTCCTCTAGATTCCCAGCTGCCCTGAATCTCACTCTCTCATTGGTTGTAGGTCTTGGACTCATTCCTAAACTTTCATCTCCACTAAATAGTGCTCTCTCATTGGCTGTAGCTCCTCCCCAAACCTCCTGCTGATCTGCATCCTGCTTTCTCATTGGCTACAAGTCTATAACTCTACCCCAAACCTCTCACTCATTTGCATCTTGTGCTCTTATTGGCTGTAGAACTTTGACTCCTCCCTAAATCTCCAGCTGCACTGTATCTCAGTCTCTTATTGGCAGAAAGTCTATAACTCCTCCCTAAACTTCCAGCTGCTCGGCATCTCGCTTGCTTATTGGCTATTAGTCTCTAACTCCTCCCCAAACCTCTCACTTTGCATCTCATGCTCTTATTGGCTGGAAATTTTGACTTCTCCTCAAACATTTTAGGTGAAAACAAAAAAATCATAATTCTGAGACTTTTCCAGGGATGGGTTGCAGCTGGAAGGGCATCTGCTGCATAAAAAAACATGCTGGATAAGTTGGCGGTTCATTCCGCTGTGGCGACCCCAGATCAATAAAGGGACTAAGCTGACAAGAAAATAAATGAATGAATAATTCTGAGACACAATTCTCTTCCTGTCAGGCAGGAGCTTCCCTCTCACACAGATTCAGACAGAAGTTCAGTGTTCACGGAGGTCAAACTGCTGTATGAATGTCTCCTATCACACATTACCACTGAAATAATAACCAGCCTCCGCCGCCAGGCATATTTCAGCAGTAAAGGTTACTGACCGCTGTCAGCACGAGCTCTGTAAATCCATGTAGAAAACACTGATTTAATCGACACAGTCAGGATCATTGCGGACGCCTTAGTGATTCGGGAAGGTTTTACAGCACAATCTGTACATTATGTGTATTCTCCGCTCATCTCTGCTGGCGCAGCGTCTGGCCGGTGTTTTATCAGCGTGTATTCCCTGGGAATCAAACCCATGATCTTGGTGTTGCGGGTGTCATGATCTCACGGCTGGACTATTTATTTGACCTGTCAGGAGCAGCACTATCTAGAACACAGAGATACACACACACACACAGACACACACACACACACACACATCTACAACTGCACCGAGCTTCATACAGCACATAGACACTATTTATTTTTCCACAACAAGAGACTATGTGCATCAATCAACGTTCATTAATCTACCCAAATTAGCCCAAAGTCTAGTTTTCAATGGTGTTCCCTTAGAGCGTACTCACACTATGTGCAGTTGCCCTAAACAATAATAATAATAATAATAATAATAATAATAATAATAATTTTTATTTATATAGCGCCTTTCCAGAGCTCGACCGAAGCACTGCTTTTCCGCTGTTATCAGATTGCCAAGTGGCTCGCTGCATACGTCAGAAAATTTGAGATGCAGAACGGAGTTGACCATGAAGACGGGGTTCGAGACTAGTGAAGAATGGTTCCAGAGAGCAGGAAAGATAAAAACAAAAGGCAAAAAATAAAATAAACAAGTAAATAACAGAGTGAGAATGTGGTAACATCTAAAAATGTGACATAAATCAGGCGGTCGTGAGGGCTTTTCTTTTTCTGCATTGCATTTGAAAACACTATCAGTTGGGTTTATGGAAGGAGGAACGTCCTTCAGTCAGTCGGTCAGTCAGTCAGTCAACAGCGGCCTCTGGTGGACGTATGTGAGAACAGCAGGCGTGAATGGCACTCACAAGAGAAATTTGATCTGAAAAAGTGTACACAGCACCCTCTGGTGGATTCAGAAAGCAAAAACTGCTAAAATATACCTCCTGGGACGTATTTGGCGCTCTCCAGAAATGCAATCAGGGGCATGTAAACGGAAGGAGCATGACATGCATAATAGATCATTCAACAGACTTCAATTTAACACTATTATCAATCAATTATGCTATTGTTAAACTAACTGCAGCAGTGGAAATAACCGCATCATTCCAAACACACATTTCACTCGGATACACAGGCGTTTCGGCACAAGAGTGTTTTCTGAAGCACCTCATCGATCTGTGAAAGTAAAGTTGAGCCATTTTCCCAGCGCCTGCGCTTTCCTCAAGCACATCTCCGGCTGTGACATTATAAAAGACGCCTGTTTGCCCCATGCACGATTCAGGAATAGCGCAGCGAAATAAAATGGCGCGCAGACAGGAGATGGAGCGGCCGCTGATGAAACAGAATGCAAATGAAAAACAGGTGAGAAACGCAGAGCATCTCCCAGCATCTGCCTCTGTCTCTCCTCCAGAAACATCCATCCAGAAACACACGACATTTTCCCCTCATCAGCCGCGCGCTGACAACACTCTGTCACAGCCGGGCAAATTACAGTCGCCCACCAGGAGAGAAGAAGAGAAGAGGGAGAGAGACAGAGCTTGTAAACGGGAAATGGAGGAGAGAGTCGCAGAGATCTTGCACATACAGACGGAGACGGTACAGACGCAGGACAAATATTTGATAGCCATGCTGTCACCGCTTCTACCAAGACGAGGAAATTGGCTTGACAGGCGCAGCGCAGGGTGTGAATTACAGGGGGTTTCTGGGGTGTTTGACCCCCTTATTTAATGCTTGATCCCTCCTGAAGGACGTCAAAATGTTTCGCCCTCCTCTACAAATTTAATTCTTCTTAAAATCTCTCCAGAGTGCTGTTTAATGATGCCAACCATTCAAGACCTCCAGGACAGCACACACACACACACACACACACACACTTCACTGAATATATACACATGGACATCATCCCCTATATACTATATAACTGCAGGTTAACTGTGTTTATATTTAACTATTAAAAGCTATTAATCACTAGTTTAATATAGTTATAAGTTACAAATATCTAATTAGTAACTACTAACGACGCTGATTTTATTATAGCCAAAATAAAACAAATAAGACTTTGTTGGTCTGCATCTAGTGTCTGAGTAATGTGCAGGTTAGTGTATACTCCATCAGCTGTTTCTGACTGTCTCCATCTAGTGTCTGAATAATGCACAGGTTAGTGTATACTCCATCAGCTGTTTCTGACTGTCTCCATCTAGTGTCTGAATAATGTGCAGGTTAGTGTATACTCCATCAGCTGTTTCTGACTGTCTCCATCTAGAGTCTGAATAATGTGCAGGTTAGTGTATACTCCATCAGCTGTTTCTGTCTGTCTCCATCTAGTGTCTGAATAATGTGCAGGTTAGTGTATACTCCATCAGCTGTTTCTGTCTGTCTCCATCTAGTGTCTGAATAATGTGCAGGTTAGTTTATACTCCATCAGCTGTTTCTGTCTGTCTCCATCTAGTGTCTGAATAATGTGCAGGTTAGTGTATACTCCATCAGCTGTTTCTGTCTCCATCTAGTGTCTGAATAATGCGCAGGTTAGTGTATACTCCATCAGCTGTTTCTGACTGTCTCCATCTAGAGTCTGAATAATGTGCAGGTTAGTGTATACTCCATCAGCTGTTTCTGTCTGTCTCCATCTAGTGTCTGAATAATGTGCAGGTTAGTGTATACTCCATCAGCTGTTTCTGTCTGTCTCCATCTAGTGTCTGAATAATGTGCAGGTTAGTTTATACTCCATCAGCTGTTTCTGTCTGTCTCCATCTAGTGTCTGAATAATGTGCAGGTTAGTGTATACTCCATCAGCTGTTTCTGACTGTCTCCATCTAGTGTCTGAATAATGTGCAGGTTAGTGTATACTCCATCAGCTGTTTCTGACTGTCTCCATCTAGTGTCTAAATAATGTGCAGGTTAGTGTATACTCCATCAGCCGTTTCTGACTGTTTGTCTCCATCTAGTGTCTGAATAATGCACAGGTTAGTGTATACTCCATCAGCTGTTTCTGACTGTCTCCATCTAGTGTCTGAATAATGCGCAGGTTAGTGTATACTCCATCAGCTGTTTCTGACTGTCTCCATCTAGTGTTTGAATAATGCGCAGGTTAGTGTATACTCCATCAGCTGTTTCTGACTGTCTCCATCTAGTGTCTGAATAATGTGCAGGTTAGTGTATACTCCATCAGTTGTTTCTGACTGTCTCCATCTAGTGTCTGAATAATGCGCAGGTTAGTGTATACTCCATCAGCTGTTTCTGACTGTCTCCATCTAGTGTTTGAATAATGCGCAGGTTAGTGTATACTCCATCAGCTGTTTCTGACTGTCTCCATCTAGTGTCTGAATAATGTGCAGGTTAGTGTATACTCCATCAGCTGTTTCTGACTGTCTCCATCTAGTGTCTGAATAATGTGCAGGTTAGTGTATACTCCATCAGCTGTTTCTGACTGTCTCCATCTAGTGTTTGAATAATGCGCAGGTTAGTGTATACTCCATCAGCTGTTTCTGACTGTCTCCATCTAGTGTCTGAATAATGTACAGGTTAGTGTATACTCCATCAGTTGTTTCTGACTGTCTCCATCTAGTGTCTGAATAATGCGCAGGTTAGTGTATACTCCAGCTGTCAGTTTCAGTCTGTCAGCTTTGTCTTTTAAATAAATAATTAATAATCTATTATGGCTCAGAGCAGTGTTTGGTGTTTTATTTATTTATTTATTAATATTTATTTATTTATTTTATTTTATTTTATTTTTTGCGTTTTGTGGCCAGTAGTCATGTAATAAGCAGGATAAAGCACATCTAGCCGGTTGTTATCTCAGAATAAAGCCTTCAGTATTCTATATCAGTGTTGTGCTTTTACATCGGGCTGCTGATTAACCTGTCAGGCGTTATTCTGAGAAAACAACCTCCTAAATGTGTTTCATCCCTAACTTAAGTCAAAGCCAAAAATGTATACATAGTCTATAAGATAATCTATAATGTTTTTATATTTTACCTTTGAGTGAGTGCGTATAAATAAATAAGAATCCATGTTTTGATTATTATTCAAATAACTTTTTTCAGCTTCAATCAAGTCAAAAATGCTTATTTGAAGTTAGAATATTACTATAAATAGAACAACTAATGCTTTTAATTTCCTTCAGGGTTTTTTTTTTAAGGCAAACTGAATAAAACAGGTTATAATCAGAAACCATAATTATTTTCACTTTATTTCAATATAAAAATGCAGTTTAGGTGAAAGACGCAGCAGTTTGACCTTTTTCTTGCTCTCATGATGCTCTCGTCCAGTGTGTGTGAGTGAATTCATACATTTCCCCAAAACTCTTAAGTATATTACTTTGAGAAAAACAAATGCTTCAAACTGTACCTAAGAGGTTCATTTTAGCTTTAAGGCAAATTAAATAAAACAGGTAAAAATCATAAACCATTTTTTTTTCTTAACCTGATATGAAAAATGCAGTTTGAGTGAAAGACACAGCAGTTTGACTTTTTTTTTTTTTCGGCGCTCACGACGCTTTCTTGTGTGTGTGTGTGTGTGTGTGTGTGTGAGTGTGTGAGTGACACGGGCTCCAGCCTCCCAGGTTACACTAACACACATCAAGGCTCCAATCAAGGCTGCCAAAGAGGGCCTGTCTGCCGGAGTCTGGATGGAGCTTTCCGCTCGGCCGTCTCCGACTGACAAGCACCTTAAAAAGGCCTGTCAGTTCGACATGAATTGCAGTGACCTCCAGGGCCTCATCCAAGAAATTCAAAAATTAATGTAAATGTACTTGAGCCATTCTTCTGTGAAGCATTGCCAAAAATGAAATATTCAAAGGTGAGAGTTAATACCTAGGAACCTACATGGTGGACAGATCTCTTTTTTGGGGGATTTTTATTTTTTTCGAGGAATATATTTCAGCCTCTCCTGATTTGAGAGACAATTTTCCAGTTGTTGAATTATTCAGCATTTTTAAAAATCATGCGCTGCTGTTTTATATGGGAGTAATAGGTCGTCATGTGCCACTTTGGGTTTGGCCGCTGGGACGCTGAAATGAAACCATTCTTCACTTCTCCTTTGTGATTTGGGTGAGTTCTTCTGATTTACTGCAACTTCGCTGAACAGCTTGGGAAACGTTTCAGTGCATTGGACCCAACAAAATGTGAAAACTGCCAAGAACTGAGAATAAAGCATCAATATAAAAGCATAATAAATGCATTAGAACTATAGCATCTATACTCACTGGCCAGTATATTAGGTACACCTACTAGTACCAGGTCGGACCCGCTTTAGCCTTCAGCACTGCTTTAATCTTGTTGTCGTAGATTTAACAAGCTGCTGGAAATATAGATTTTGCTCCATATTGTCATGATAGCATCACACAGTTGCTGCAGATTTGTCGGCTGCACATCCATGATGCCAATCTCCCGTTCCACCACATCCCAAAGCTGCTCTATTGGATTGAGCTCTGGTGACTGTGGAGGCCATTTGAGTACAGTGAACTCATCGTCATGTTCAGCAGTCTGAGATGATTGAGCTTTATGACATGCTGCGTTATCCTGCTGGAAGTAGCCATCAGAAGATGGAGACACTGTGCTCATAAAGGGATGGACATGGTCAGCAGCAATACTCAGGTAGGCTGTGGCGTTGATGCTCAATCGGTACTAATAAACCCAAATTAAGCCATCGATTAACTATAGTAATTGATCGGTTGTGGTGATTCTACTGTTGCTATGGGAACACAACATCTATAGTAATATGAACAAATGAGCCAATACTGTAGTTTTCTATAACTATAGTGGATATTATACTGCAATTTACCACTGTTTACTGTAGTAAAAACTAAGGTATACTACTGTATGCATCACAGTTTATCCGTTCATTATGGGTAATACCATATGCTGCTAACAACTAGCTGTAATCATTATAATGTATATCATAACACACATTATGGTTTAAAAGTATTACAGTATTTACATTAAGATACCACAGTGTTTTATTTTCACATCCTGTCGGTGTGCCTATTGTCAGTAAATAACCTTTGTTTGGTCTGCTGTGGACAAAGCTATTATCTGACATCCTCAGATCTGTCACCCGCTTTATTTAAAGTGATTCTCCTTATATCTGAGGAGTTTCCGGAGAACTGAACCCGTGACCTGCGCTCTGCTGCTGTCATCATCCAGCATTTGAGCTCGTTTCTGAATACCGAGTCTGTTCATTTATATTCATGATTTATTCCTGCGCAGTGCCACAACTGAGCCTCACATATATATATAAGTATTAAATAATAACGTTCAACTGTTGTATGTGTAATACAAAAACATGGTAAAGCATGCTGGAATTGAGTTTTGCATCTTTAAAAGTTTAAATGATGTGAGATTTTTCCTTAAAACAAGTTAAATGATCTGCCAATAGGTTAAAGCAATCATATGTCAAAAGGAAAAATCTGTTACATTTATTCATCCAAATAAACCCTACCTTCGTTTGGATGAAACCCAGATTTGTTTTTTGATTTCCAAATATCCTAATGCAGTGGTTTTCAAACGCAAATGCAGTACCACCTGGGGAAAAATGGACTTTCCAAGTACCACCATGATGACCAGTATTGAAATGCAGAAGCAGCAGGCCTGATTAAGCAGCTACACTTCTGCACAGTTCAAAAACAAGGCAGATTAATTATTCTTATTATGAATATTCATTATTGTCAGCCAGATTGAACATTATACATAGCTTGAACATTAAGACTGTACTGTGCTTACAGGTAAAAATAAGTCGAATGTCAACGTTTAAAATTTGCCTATAAAAGTTCATTAAAAAAGCGCACTAGTCTTAAAAAATAAAAGAAAAAATAGCCTATTCATCACAACCTGAATATGTTCCTTGTACCTCATAAATATAAGCTATATGTCATCATAATCATTTATAAACTTGTTTTGATGAAGTTTGAAAGAGATGTTGCATGTATATATGACTTATTTGTATGTCTTTGAAATCTAAACATTAACTTGTATTTTAGATATATGAATTGGATTTACATATTTAAATTAGAAATGAGATCTGCTCACTGCAGGTTAGAGTTAGAGGCTATGTGTGTCAGAAAAGCAAGAGATTAAACTATACCTGTCAACATTGGGATATAAAAATATGGCATACGCCCTCAACAACTGTTACAAATATGGGGAGGAGATTAGTTTTAAATGATAGAATGCGAAAACATTAGAAAATTGAAAATAAAAGGTTTCGCCTATTGAAATCAATTTACTGATCACATCTGTGTTATCGCACACTTCAAATGGTTTAAAGTGTTATTTTTTTTTACTTTAATTATTCAGTGATTTCTCCGCATACCCAGCCTGATCTCACGATAAAGCGTTAGTGTTTTACGCTTTGCCAGTTTAGTGGCTAATTCGTATGAATTTGTACGATTTTAAAAAGGAGGCGTGGCATCATACTAAATTGTCGTACTAAATAGATCATCACGTTTAAATCAAAACGTTACGAATTGCTGTGAGATTGTGTTGGCATACCACTAGAGCAGTGGTTCTCAAACGCTTTTCATCAAGTACCACCTCTGAAAAAAAAATTGTCTTTGCAAGTACCACCATAATGAGCAGTTTTGAAATACAGTAGCGTATTAGGTCTAGTAAAGCAGCTTAAGCTCTGTACAGTTCAAAAAAGAAATAACTCCTGGTTTATTAGCACCTGGAAATGTTGCCTGGACCTCATAAATATAGGCTCTATGTCATCATATTCATATATAAATCATTTTTGATAATTTCTTTAAATATATGTAGCATGTACATATTACATATTTGATTCATCCGCGTACCACTAGAAGGGAGCCTGCGTACCACTAGTGGTACACGTACCACAGTTTGAGAACCACTGCACTAGAGGGAAGCCTACCACAGTTTGAGAACCACTTTCTTAATGCATTATATATACAGTGGAAGTCAGAATTATCACCCCCTTTTTAATTTTTCCCCCAATTTCGAAGAGAAATGGATTTAACGGAGAGAAGTTTATTATTATTATTATTATTATTCTGCACAAATGCATGATATGAAAACATTTTGCTTTTCTGCATTTACCATAAAATGACAAATCAACCTGTTGGTCGAGCATGTTTTTGAAAAATAATGATAAACACACTTAATATATTTCATGGCACAAAGTAACATGCCTTTTAAAGTTAGGGCTCTTAATGCAATATATGTCCCAAAAAATCAACACAATGTCTCGACAATTCATAACTCTTTGATTTAGAGGCAGATTTGTATGAATTTGTTGAATCTAATTTGTACAATTTCGTATGATTTGCTCATCACCCAATGACGGTTGGGTTTAGGGGTGGGGTTGGCTGCCACGCCTCCTTTTAAAAATCGTACAATTTCGTTTGACTGAACTCCCTGACAATGCATAAAATACTAGCGTTTCCCATGAGATCAGGCTGAAGTAACATGCTCACCTTGCAAAGGAATCCACATTGCAGGAGTGACATATTTGTTTTTGACTGTCTTCAATGGTAGTAGCAATGTTATGGCGAGTGCTGTTGACTGAGTTGGGGACAACTAGTGGATTTTATTAGCATAACATACTTCAACCAGATGATAGAGATGGCTCAGTCAGGTTGGGTTGGGTTAGGTACTTCTCTCAATACAATATAGTCAGTCAAAGTATGGTCATTCATTGGGTTTTAAAGTGGTCTTATTATGCAAAAATCATTTTAAAACAGCTGTGTGTGTGTGTCAGCAGTGTGTGAGTATCTCCAGCAGCCAGTGTTTGTCATAATCAGACTTGATGCAGAAACACTGTGATTCTCTCTTTGTACATGTCATCAGAGGGGGAAAGCTCCGCCCACTAGTCTGCATCTCATTAGCATGTCCAGCAGGCCTGAGTGAGAAGCAGCCGTCTGTCCATTAGCCATTAGAGTGTTTGAGCTGCTGAAGATGATGTCAGCATAGACTAAGAGGATTATAGATGTGGAGGTGTAGATGAACAGGACAGGAGCCACATAGACTGACAGAAGACTGAACACACACACTCACACTGAAGCACACATGACCAGCATTTACAACACACACACACTGCTGTTTCACAGCTGTCACTATGCTTATGCATATGCATCTGTAGCTCCACCTTCTTCTTAAAAAGAGCACAATCTCATTTGCATTTAAAGCGACAGTCAGCAAAACAGCACAATTAGGATGAAAGCCTGAAAGGGTCAGTTTCAGAGAGCTGGAGGACATTATCTGTGTGCTATATATGTGACACATTTACATCTTGTAAAAAAGCGTGAATAATAGCTCTGTGGAAATCCTCCACACTGAATCAATATCCCCCATCTCTTGTCCAGCGCTTCAGAATGGGGCAGTCTATCAGATAATAATTCTGCAGATGTGGATCAGCTTCAGCGCACATGTTTCCGTTCCTCACACCTGCCGAAGACTGAAGACTGGAGAATGAACGCGCTGTGGTTTAATGCGCTCGTACACGTGTCTGCTGCTCCAGGGTGGCCTGAAGACTCGGGGATGAATAAAACAAGGTATTAATGAATTTTGGATGAAAGTTTCTCAGAGGGGGCCGCCGAGGCTCATTAGCAGCTTTATTATTGATCACAGGATTCCTCCAGACGCTCTTCAAAAATGCAAATAACCGGCAAACGGAGCGATTCCTGTTTGACTGAACATATTATCAACAGATCAGCGTCAGCGCCGCACGCCATTAATGCAGTCTCGCTTGATTAATGTTTCAGAGTTACAGGTCATGCACAATACAGAGAAGCGCTGGCGGCTCCCGCAATGTTTCCTGCTGAGTCTCTGCTTTAAGCTTTAAGGACTTCATTCATTATTAGAGTCTGAAACTGGATTCACCAACGACCTGACTGTGAACTGACGGGCACCGTCTAGGAAATGTTTACAGTTTTAGTTTGTGTGCTAATACAGCGGGGGAGATCAGTATTATACACGTCTCCATTTATCTAACATACTTCTAGAGATGCTGTTGACTTGAAACTTTCCCTGGATGTTGGTAACAACCAAATAAATCCGTAAATGCAAGGAAAACACTTCTAATTACTTCACAAATTAAGTTCTGTGTAGTAATCTGAAATGACGCAGGGATGAAGTATTGAACACATGAAGAAAGGAAGGTGTAGTTGGGCAGTAGAAATCTCTCAGTAGTTCAGCAACCCTCAGCCCTTCCTCAGTGTAGATCAATTCCTGGAGGGCCACAGCTCTGCATGCTTTAGCTCCAACCACATCCAACTCACACCTTCTTAATAATCTCTATTAGTATCAAACACCTTGATTAGTTGGATCAGCTGTGTTTCATGAGGGTTGGAGCAAATCTGTGCTGTAAATGAAGATCAGCTGCTTCAGTCCAACATCTACATCAGCAGGAGGACGAAGATGAGCCCAGGGTGCACATTTCAGCAGGACAATGACCCAAAACACAGACTCTCAGATGCTTTCAGAGAAAGAAAATCAAGCTGTAGAATGGCCCAGCCACTTACCTGAGCTGAATCCAATAGAGAATACAGAATAAAGCTTAGATTTGATAGACGAGACGCACAGAAGAATAAAGATTTGGACACTCTGATGAAGTCTGTGAGAAACTCACACCTGAGCAGTGCATGAGGCTTCATTCTCCATATGAGAGACGTCTTTAAGCTGCCATCATTTAAAAAAGCCTTTTATATACAGCATAGTTCGGCGCTTTCTCCTTCTGTCATTTCACTGCTATTTCAGATCTTTTTGTTTCGTTTTATGTTTGTCTTGTTTGGGTTTTTGCCAAAATCTGGTTCAATCCCACATCAACAGCTCCTTTAGAAATATTATTCCCGGGAAAAAACATGACAGTGTGTTCAATACCCATCTTCCCTGCTCTATTAGGCTACATTGAGGCTCTGTCCACACCAGCACGGGTATTTTAAAACAGTTTTATCTACACGGTTTCACTGTTTGTCCACACAGAAACACAATATTGTGTGACTGAAACCAAAACTTGGTCTGGGTCAGAGATGGGAATCCGACTCTGTTCTCGTGTTTGCATTGATTTGTATGCAGAATTCCCCTTTTGGTGGGAACTCCACATAAGTGTCTTTATCGCCCCCTGTTGGTTTGGCGTCCCCGTTACATGCATCACAGTGTGTTTGTGGCGTTTTTATGTGAATAGGGTTTTTTTCTATAAACGAAAGCGGGGAAAACTCCATTTATAATGCCTGATTGACTGAACATACAAACAAATCAGCATCTGCATTCCATGCTGAAACTCTTAATGCAGACCAGATTAATAATAATTCACTAATCATTTTAACAACTAACAACTTTCATTTTAGGGGCAGCATGGAGAGGAGATTGACTGAAAAGCATGCATGTCATATAGCTGAAAAACAAATCTGTGAAACTGGGAGGCTGTGAAAGGTGAACTGTGTTATAGCGAGAGGCCACTGTAAATCAGTTTCGTCTAGGCGAGTTTGCATTTTGTAATGCTTCTGTTGAACCATAAATTGAAAGCAATGTCTGCTTTTCATTAGTTTATTAATAGTAGTTTTTGAGTAATTATCCAACATAGGCTCATTCTGAAAATGTACCTCTATATATGTTTCTGGAGAGTGTGAATTATGTAGCCAGAGGTATGTATGGCTGCATTTCATTTTTTAATCGAACGCTGCGGGCCGGTATGACGCCATTCCTTTTCATGTTTACTAGCTGACAGCTTACCTCCATGGACGGCTTTCCCGCTGTTACCAGTTTGTCCCGTTAGCTGGCCATGCATGTCAGAGGACTTGAGACGCAGAGAGCAGTTGACCACGATGACAGGGTTTGAGTATGGTGAAGAACTGTTCAAGAAAGCAAGAAAGACAAAAACAGCAGCCAAAAAATATAATAAGCAAGTAAATAACAGGGTGAGAACGTAATAAAAATCAGACGAGGGCTTTTCCTTTTCTTGATTGCTTTTGAAAATTGCTGGTTGGGTTTAGGAAAGTGGGTGGGCGGGTCAAATATTAAAATGGGTTGGGTTTAGGGAAGGAGGAGGGTGGGTCAGTCGATTGGTTGATCAGTCAAACAGTCAGTCAACAGCGGCCTCTGGTGGATTTATGCGAGAACAGCAAGTCTGAACCTACCTCCTGGGACATATTTGGCGCTCTCCAGAAATGTGTATAGGGGTACGTTTTCAGAATGAGTCAATTTTGTCCTTGTTTGTAGATCTGCAGATGAAGTATATTTCCCAAATGATGTTTCTCAGGTTGGGGAAGTGTTCACCATATTTCGTCTAATGTTTGTTCTTCTGGTGAAAGTCTGATTTGTTTTATTTGGGCTAGAATAAAAGCAGTGTTTAATAGTTTTAAAATCATGTTAAGCTCAATATTATTCACCCCTTCAGCAATATTAGTGTTGGATTGTCTCCAGAACAAACCACTGTTATACAATGACTTGCCTAATTACCCTAACTTTACCCTGATTACCCTAGTGAAGCCTTTACATGTCACTGTAAGCTGAACACTAGTGTCTTGAAGAATATCTAGTCTAATATTATGTGCTGTCATCATGGAGAAGAGAAAACAGATCAGTTATTAGAGATGAGTTATGTTTAGAAATGAATTCAGATTTAATAATTCTGCATAAACGCAGCTGTAAGTACTATAAATGTAATTTTGCAGGATGATGCTCTTGGCTGTAAACTCCTGCTTCTGTACAGCATGTTGAGCTGTAAACTGTTGGTCAATCACAGGTCACAGCCTTCAGCTCCTGTAAATCAGAAAGTATGAAATCTGTGTGTGTTAGTGAGCGCGCGTGTGTGTGTGTGTGAGTGAGCCCACACACAGATGCTGATGAATACTGTATAACGCATCCAGCATGAAGATGAATCTCCTGAGGATCTTCAGTCCATCAATACCGCCGTCGTCTGAGTAAAAAGCCCGTCGCCTCGGGCCAAGCAGACAAATATCAGCATAAGCCCCCAGTCACACAAAAACACATCTGCTTTGTCATTTATGCCCACAGATTCCCAATCCGAGAGGTTTGCTTCATTGTGCATCAGCCGCCGATGCCTTTATGACGGGATAAATGACAGTGCGGCTAATTGCAGCATATCTAATGTGTTTTTGTGCACATAAAGCCTGTTTTTTAATCAGCGAACGCTAAGAGGATTGCTCAGGATCTTGCAGCCGTTGGAATTAATTCTTCCCGAATGGGGATTCTGTTAGCACTGATTTATTACATGTGAAGGTTTGAAATGCTTATTATACTCACATAATCAGTGAACGGTGCACACGGTGAAGGAGCTGTTCATGCCAACATTTACTCTAGTTACTCACTACAAACATCTATGAGTTTCTTTCTCCTGTTGAACACTGAGGATAGTTTGAAGAATCTGTAGCCATTGACTTCCATAGCAGGACAATGAAATACTATAAAAGTCAGTGGTTACAGGTTTACAGCATTCTTTAAGATATTTAAGATCACCAATACTGCAGAAGATCTGCTGGAACCCACATGAAGTCAAGATTCTGACAGAAACCAGTCAAGTTTGGTGAAGGAGACATCATGGTTTGGGGTTCATTCAGTATGGGGGTGTGCGAGAGATCTGCAACATCAACAGCCTGAGGTATCAAGACATCTGTGCTGCACATTACATTACAAACCACAGGAGAGGGACAATTCTCCAGCAGGATAGCGCTCCTGCTCATACTTCAGCCTCCACATCAAAGCTCCTGACAGCAGAGAGTGCTCCAGGATTGGCCAGCCCAGTCACCAGATATCAACATTATTGAGCATGATGAAGGAGGAGGTGTTGAAGATGAACACAAAGACTCTTGATGAGCTTGATGAGCAGCGGATGCTCTTCCAGCTGCAACCCATAACAGGGAAACATCCATACACACTCATTCACACACACACTCATACACTGGACAATTTTAGCATATCCAATTGCCCTATAGTGCATGTGTTTGGACTGTGGGGGAAACCGGAGCACCCGGAGGAAACCCACGCCAACACGGGGAGAACATGCAAACTCTCCAAGACAACATGAGCACAGTAAATCAGCTGAAGCTACTGTAAGAGTCTTGATCTGCAGAAATATCTCCACACTGAGCTGGTGGCGGACGATGTTTTCTTTTCTCTGAGCGTATTTGGTTGTTTTTTTCTGGGGAACAGCTTGCTATAAAAGATTCAGCGAATGCTAAGTGTCTAATGCATTTCCTCCGTCTCGGATAAAAGCAATGAAAAATTAACAGAGGAAATAATTAATTTCGATTGCTGCCTACAGAACTGAAAACTCGTGTTGTGCCGGATGACTTATTGATGCCGATGCAGTTTCCACACTCGGCGACACCCAAAATACCGTAAGAGCGTGTTGTATAAATTCTGGAGGACTCTTAACTTATGTTTCTGCGTGTAGCGATTAGCACACGCTCCCCTGCACACCGCCATGCTGAAAATTTAATTCTTTTTATTTTGAGTTCAGCCCGCGCATTTAAAATGCATATAACCAGAGGTAAACAAGCATCCCTAGCAGTGTTTCATTTTGTACCTATTAATGCTTACCTTATTTCTGCCACGTCTCTTTGTCACACTAACATGCTGCTTTCTCTCCTCTGGCTGCACGCGCTCGTCAACACACAGCTCTCACCCGCTTTAATAGAGCCTGATGTCTACAGGAAAATAACACCTCAAAACATATTGATCAGGCTATTCATTTACTGTACTGATCATGCCCTGTCATGCACACAATCAGGTCTTGTCTACTTCAGCTTTTAGACTGTATGCACTTTAAAATCTTTTAGTTTGGCTGGAATAAAAATACTCTATATAAATGGAAAGACTGCTGCGGTCGATATTATTAGCCCCCTGAAGATTTGTGTTTACTATTGGCTTAAAAAATGTGTAAACATCAATATTCAACTATTAAACAGAAATAATCATCATTTTATTTTTTCTATTTTTATTATGTTTTTAGATCAGTTTGTCGCCCGAGAAAACATTTCTTATATTTTATTTCACCTTGATTGTTTGAAACAACATGTCTTAATCATGCAATAACACTGCGATAAAAGCAAATGCAACTTAATAAGCACTTTAATGCACCCTAAAACTGCTGGCTCAAATATGCACAAACCCAGTGTTGTTGTTTTTCCCAATTAAATTTAAATTTAATCTTTTAAACACTAGACTTGGCTCGGCTCAGTCCATATTTAACCCAATGTTGGCTTACAAATTTTTATTTTATTTTATTTATTATTTATTTTATTATTTATTTATTTTTTTTATTTTTTTTAATTTTTGAGGCTATAATGCAAAGACACTAAACTAACTCCATATATTTGTAAATTTGAACCCAAGCTGACTTTGTTCATATAAGACCCAACACTGGGTTACAACAACCCAACATTTATTTATTTATTTATTTATTTATTTATTTATTTATTTATTTATTTATTTATTTATTTATTTATTAGTTTATATTTGAGTGTATAATGCAAAAACACAAAAATAACTATATATTTGTAAACTGAAATGACCCTTCTTAGCCCAAGAGTTGGCTTTGTGCATATTTGACCCAATGCTGGATTACAACA
Source organism: Danio rerio (assembly GCF_052040795.2). NCBI lineage: Eukaryota > Metazoa > Chordata > Actinopteri > Cypriniformes > Danionidae > Danio > Danio rerio. Next base: position 401,997 of record NC_141036.1, on the reverse strand, counting down.
ACCCAAAATGTATTTGTTGATTATGCTTTTTTAGTGTAGTAACACAAAGACACTAGAATAACTCCGTATATTTGTATTTAAATGACCCCTTTTAACCCAAGCTGGCTTTGTTCATATGAGACCCAGCGCTGGGTTGCAATAACCCAACATTTATTTATTTATTTATTTATTTATTTATTTATTTATTTATTTATTTATTTTTCATTCATTAATTTTCTTGTTGGCTTAGTCCCTTTATTAATCCAGTGTCGTCACAGCGGATGCCTTTCCAGCCGCAACCCATCTCTGGGAAACATCCATACACACTCATTCACACACACAGTCACACTATGGAAAATTTAACCTACCCAATTCCCCTATAGCAGATGTGTTTGGACTGTGGGGAAAACTGGAGCACCCGGAGGAAACCCACGTGAACGCAGGGAGAACATGCAAACTCCACACAGAAACACCAACTGACCCAGCCGAGGCCTTAACAGACAACCTTCTTGCTGTGAGCCGACAGCACTACCTACTGCGCCACTGCATTGCCCATTTATTTATTTATTTATTTATTTATTTATTCATTCATTCATGTATCTTTTTTTTTATTTTTTTTTAAATGTAGTAAGGTAAAGACACTGAAATAACTGTATATTTGACCCAATGCTGGGTTACAACAACACAATTTATTTATTTATTTTTATTTATTTTTATTTTTTTGATGTATTTTATTTTGATTTTATTTTTTTGTGTATAATGGAAAGGCACTAACATAACTACATATTTGTAAACTGAAATGACCCTATTTAACCCAACATTTGGCTTTGTCCATATTTGACCCATCTCTATAGGTTACCCAAAATATATAACCAAAATATATGTGTTTATTATGTCATATGAGTGTATAATGCAGACACTAAAATAGCTCTACATTTTTTTTGCACTGAAATGACCCTTTTTAACCCAATAGTTGGCTTTGTCCGTATTTGACCCAACACTGGGTTACAACAACCCAATATGCACTTGTTTATGATGATATCTGAGTGTATAATGGAGAGACACTAATATAACTCTCTGTATGTTAGTGAGTCTGAATGACCATTTTTAACCCAAGAGTTGGCTTTGTCTGTATTTGACCCAACGCTGGGTTACAAAGTTGATTTGTTTGTCAGGTTATCTGAGTATAGTAACTCAAAGACACTTAAACCCCTCTCTACACTGTATTTGCGCTATAGAAAGAGTCGTTCTCCATCTCGGCGTAACTCCACAGGCTCGATGCATCTTGACAACAAATGGCTATCAGCAGGAGAGTGTGTTTCTCTTCACCCCGCGCGTATTACTAATACATATTCTGTTGGTTGCATGGCATAAATACTTGAGCAGATCTCCATTTGTAAGTTGCGGCAAACATTTCTGGAGATATGAAATATATATTGTCGTTTGTAATGGTCCTTTGTGTCGCGGTCTGCGGGGACGATATTGTTCTGCGCGAGACGGAGTAAATTGAAAAGCTTTCTGTGGGGAGTTAGCTGAGTACAGAGAAAATACATTTCATCTGACACTGTCACTGTAATTATCCTCCGCTATTATCTTGCAGACGAGCGAGTGTGTGTGTGTGTGTGTGTGTGTGTGTGTGTGTGTGTGTGTGTGTGCTTACTGAAGTGACCCTCTTTTAAAAGCAAGTTTAACATGCAGGTCTCAGATCAGTTGAACCCGGAGGTAAAGCAGAGTAAAGCAGCAGATGCAGAACAACTTCACCGCGGTTTTACTGAGCTTGTCCTACATCTCCTGTAACTAGACGGCGTGTGGTTGAGGAACATCTGCTCTGCTTGTCTGCAGCTTCAGAAACACAGTGAATAGATTAGAGGAACACTGCTTTACACCGACGCTCCTGAAGGCATGTAGACATGGTCAAGAGGATCTGCTGCAGGTCAGAGCGAGCATCAGAATGGGGAAGAAAGGGGATTTAAGAGACTTTGAACGTGGCATGGTTGTTGCTGCCAGACGGGCTGCTCTGAGTATTTCAGAAACTGCTGATCTACTGGGATTTTCACGCACAACCATCTCTAGTGTACAGACACACTAAATCATGTTATTTATTTAACCCAATGGTTGACTTAAACATGTTTGCTGCTTTGTTGGGTTATTTTTTTATTATTATTTTTAACCTTTATTAGGGTATTTATTAATAACTCAACAGTTGGTCTAAATATTTGGTGCCGTTTTGGGTTATTTATTTGGTTATATCTATTATAACTCAACCAGTTGGGTTAACATTTTGCATTTCAACAGTCAACTGATTTAACTGACACAGAACCGCTGTATTAATATGCGTGCCTAATTAGTTTTTTGCATTATAAAGTTTAAGCTCTAGTGCAATAATATTGCTTTTTTTTAACAAATGACCTCTCCATGTCATGTTTTTTTAATATCTGTTTCACCAGCACTCATAGTTATTGATGATGCAAACGCACACTCATAGGCGATCTATAATAAATTGATAAAAAACTCTTTCTCTACCTCACATGTTCATCTCTAGTTTTTTATTTTATTTATTTATTTTTTATTTTTTTTAAGATATGATGCACATATTTGGGATATTTGGCCATCATTCTCACCTTTAAGACACAGCGGAGACATTTATTTATTTACAAAGCCATAATTATAAAATAAATAGTAGTAATAGTAATACCAGAATGAAAAAAAAAATAACATTTAATCAAAATAACCCAATGCCTTGGGTTAAATTATATACCCAATGCATTGGGATAAAATAACCCTTAGCTGGGAAGGTGTTATAATAACCTATAGTTGGGTTACATGTTGGGGTATTTAATAAGCACTCGATACAACCGAGCTCTGCAGAAGAGCATCTCTGAACTCACAACACGTCCAACCTTGAGGCGGATGGGCTACAGCAGCAGAAGAGCACACCGGGTGCCGCTCCTGTCAGCTAAGAACAGGAAACTGAGGCTACAATTCACACAGACTCACCAAAACTGGACAATAGAAGATTGGAGAAACGTTGCTGCTCTGATGAGTCTCCATTTCTGCTCACACATTCGGACGCTCGGCTCACAATTTGGCCTCAGACAACATGAAAGCATGGATCATCCTGCCTTGTATCAGCGGTTCAGGCTGGTGGTGGTGGTGTAATAGTGTGGGCGAGATTTTCTTTGGGTCCATTAGTACCAATTGATCATCAACGCCACAGCCTACCTGAGCAATGTCTTTATCAATCTATAGTGCAGATGCACACAGCCGGTCCTAGACTTCCACAGGGACCCTTAGAAAAGCATTGTGAGCAGGCTCATGTCAGAAATAATGAAATGATTTCCTCTGTCCTCTTTTTATTGCAGATTTATCTGACAGATTTATTGCAGATGTAACAATGCAGAAATCCTGAAGCCCCGACCCGCAGCTCAGATTAATTCACATGTTCTAGTTTGTTTGTTTATAATGATCATTTTGAGGTTTGAAGCTTCTAAAAGCTGAACTTCATCTGTGTGTTTCCAGTGTAGCCGTCAGACCGAGCCGATCTCTCTCATGAGCCCTGCACACACACACACACACACACACACACACGCACTGAAGAATTCACACACCTGACCCCTATTTTAGAAAGGCCAAGTGGTGTGTGTTCTGGACTCAGGCTACAGCGCAGCACCAGGGAAAGAAGGAGGTCAACACTGTCACTCTCACTCTCTCTCTCTCTCTCTCTCTCACACACACACACACACACAGTTTGCCGTGGGCCTCATTACCCCGGTATCTTAAACACACAGTGGCCGTGACCCTGCAGACGGGAACGAAAACAGGCTGACATTGTGTCTGAGCATCATCAGAAGAGCTGACAGACAACCAGCAACACACTCACAGACACACACACCCTAGAGCAATGCTTCTCAAAGTCTCAATCCAAAGACCCAAATCTGAAGTTTCATCAATGCCGTAGGTTCAGAAATATTCGTTTACAATTAACACACACTTACATAAATCAACCATTAACAAATAAACATATTCCCCATTTAAAATACATTAATAACAATTGCATGGGGAAATTACACTAACTCTGTTAGTTTGCTATGAAGAAATGATGCTCGAAAAGAAAAGCCCTGCTCCTACTCAATATTCCACTTCAGATAGAGAAACACCCTGAAAACAGTCTCAGCACTTCCAGGACTACCACTGACCTCTTACCTCCGTATGGACGGCTTTTCTGCTGTTACCAGTTTGCCCAGTAGCTCACCTCATACACTGATGGATATGGGACGGGGAGCTGAGTGAACTGTGACAGGGTTCGAGTCTGGCAAAGAGCGATTCCAGAAACCAAGTAAAACAAAAGCAAATAAATAACTGACTAAAGACATGCTAAAATCACGACGGCTTTTCTCTGCTGCTTTTGAAAACACTGTTGGTTGGCTTCAGGGAAGAGTTTGACTGAGCTTTCAAATGTGCTTTCAAACAGCAACCTAAACAATGTTTTTTCATCATGATGTTTGGTGACGTTTTTTTAAAAATGACACCAACATTAGAAAAAAAAAAGACTCATTATTTATTTTAATGTTTTCATGAAGGATGAACACATTTAATTTCATTTTCTATTTTAAAATAAATATATTTTCAATTGGAAAATACATGAATAGTAATTGCATGTGAAATTTACACTTAATTTGCTTAATTTGACATATTACATTTACATTATCCAACAACAATATGGGGTGGTGGGATGCTGTGACTACATCTCTATTGAAGTTACCGCTGACCACTAACCTCTGTGGGGACGGCATTTCCGCTGTTAGCAGTTTGCCCAGTAGCTCACCTCACCGCATACACTGATGGGAGCTAAGAATGGTTCCAGAAATCTGGTAAAACAAAAGCAAAATAAATAAATAACCGACTGAAAACATGGTAAAATCTGAAAACATGGTAAAATCACGACGGCTTTTCTTTTCTAGACTGCTTTTAAATACATTATTGATTAACTCTAGGGAAGCCGGTCGGTCGACAGCAAGCTGATCTGTTTAAATGTATACTGCGCCCTCTGGTGGATTTACACAAGAAAAGAGCACGTACATATCAAGGACAAGAAAAATTTGAGATCATCAAAAATGTACATCAGCGGCCTCTGGTGGATTTGCGAAAACAGAAACTGCAAGCAGACGTAGCTCTGGGCACTTATTTCCCAGTTCCCATAAATGTAGACCTGGGTACATATCCACAAGAGCCTGGGTTATTTAAAATGCTACAAACTGTGATTTTTAAAATCAACACATCAAAACAGCTGACACACACACACACACACACACACACACACACACACACACACATACATATACACACACACACACACACTCTCTCTCTCACAGTCAGGACCTCTTACAAGCTCTTTCATCATTTGACAAGCATCAGATTGAGCCGTGGCTGGAGTGTGTGTGTGATGGGACGAGGGCCAGCGGAGTGTTATCTGGCCCCGGGGCCGAACCCCTCTCCCCCAGGACCTTTATCTAAAGCCTCTTTGATTGGAGGCCCGAACTCACTTTATAGCAAACGGTCCGGACAGGCAGATAAATGAGGCCGGCGTAACCCTGATGTCCGGCCCGTCCACTCCTCCGACACGGCCTGCTTCAGGAATTCTGTCCCAAAAACATTGGCTTGACCCCTGCGGATCCACACTGACCTTGATGGCGCAGGTAGAGCGTTTGATAAGGCGACGAGGGCTCGATCTGGTGTCCGAAATCCTGGCAGATTAAGGCGAGAGCGAGCGTGGCAGCAGAGATATAACGCCAGCCTTCGATCCGCGGCGATAATCTCTTTATCCTGCTGTGATAAGTGTATATTGGCTGGTCTGGTGTGACTGTCTGCTGAAACACACTGGGGATGGATAACGTTACAGTTAAACACTTAGTGCCAGCCGTCAGGATGAATGCATCACACACACACACACACACACTGATGGATCCTGTGCTAATGGAGAGGGGGGGCTCGCTAAAGGTTAATACGTCTTGGAGGGAATATTGTATGGCAGGGATGGTGATCTCTTCATAACTATCCCGTCTGTTTCCATTAAGCCATTTCTCCCGCTGGCGCAGCATTGAGAGACTTAATCGTTCAGAGATCCTCCATGAAAGTCAGCTTTATCTCACGCTATTGAACCTTGGTTTTATTTGATGAGTTAATGGACTGGCGTAATGCTAACAGTGGGAAATATGTGGCGCTTTTACAGATGAATGTATTAATGAAAGGACTGAATATTTCACCAGTGTAATGGAGTCAGACTTGGAGAGATTGTGTTTGGCTTTCAGAGTGTGTATAAATGGGTAAATGAGGAACCGAGAGATCTGGAAGGATGTGTTCGTATGTGTGTGAATCCTGTCACAAAAGTATGGCGGTATAATATCACGTGAATGGACATTTAAACCCAATAACCCTGAAAGTAGCAGTGTGATATGGCTGTATATCAGCACTGGTGTGAGGCATGCATTGGCTTGAGTGCTGTTATACAGCCACATGGCACTGCTACTCATGTGATTTTGCGTTTATACAACAGCTTTACGACATAATCGTGTATATAAAAACGAAAATCAAACACTGAGAGTCTAAAAACCCTTTTTGTATGAGGGATTACTTTCTTCCACCGTTCATTCACATCTGCAGCTGACATCAGAACAGCAGAAACCGCTGCTCATTCACCAACGCCACTGTAGAGCTAGTGTTTGAGTGATTCTCTAGCATACTGTCTAAAGTGAAGACAGAACAGCTGATTTTGCTCATACTTCAGGATTATAAGGCTGAACAGCATGAAATGTCATCAGTCTACAGAGATTACCCAGTATTTCTCTACTGCAGTTGGGAGATCACAATAATAAACCCGGAAAACTCCAGAGCAAAGCAAACACTAGCAGATTACTGTGGTGTAAATACAGCACTACTGCATACAGAAGAGAGAGATGGACTTAAGGGTGTCAATCACCTGTTTAATAATGTTTTGATCAGCTGTAGTTGGAAACGTACGCCTAGAAGATGCTGCTTTTCTCACTAAGGCCTTATTATGCGGTCTCTGTCACCATATTGTGGTGAAACGTCAACCCTCTTTGCTCTGCTCAGCCCAGGCTGCTCCCAAATGCACTGAATAACCAAAATTATGATTATGTTGCCCAAAGCAGTGTTCTGCTTGCAGCTCGTGTGGGTGGACTGATACACAAGAGTGAAGAAGCTGTAGGAGTGCTGATATTACTTTAATATCTCATGGCCATCACCCAATCAGATTCGAGAACCAGACATGACTGTTATTTATATACATATAACAGAGAGAAGATTATTTCAGCACATGTATAATCATAACAGTGTTAATAACTCATCTCTAATAACTGATTTATTTTCTCTTTGTCATGATGACTGTAAATAATATTAGACTAGATATTCTTCAAGACACTTCTATACAGCTTACAGTGACATGTAAAGGCTTCACTAGGGTAATTAGGGTAACTAGGCAGGTTAGGATAATTAGGCAAGTTATTGTATAATGATGGTTTTTTCTGGAGACTATTAAAAAAATAAATAGCTTAAAGGGGCTAATAATATTGACCTTAAAATGGGTTTAAAACAATTAAAAACTGCTTTTATTCTAGCCGAAATAAAACAAATCAGACTTTCTCCAGAAGAAAAAATATTATCAGACACACTGTGAACATTTCCTGAATCTGTTCAACATCATTTGGGAAATATTTAAAAAAGAAAACAATTATTCAAAGGGGGTTTAATAATTCTGACTTATAGAAAATATCATGAAAATAACCAAAATCCAACGACTTGCCGAATTAACCTAGATAACCTAGTTAAGCCTTTAAATGGCTCTTTAAATTGAATACTAACATCTTACAAAATAATAAGTAAAATATTATGTTCTGTCAACATGACAAAGACAGCATTAATTACTTATTAAAACTGATATATAAAGTTGGTGGTTCATTCCACTGTGGTGACCCCTGATAAATAGGAGACTAAGCCAAAGGTAAATGAATGAATAATGAATGAACTAATATGTTTTAAAAATAGTTGAAAAATCAATATATACAATAGCAAAAGTATTTCAGGCATGCTAATAAATCAACATAATCTCACGGCAATTCGTAACTTTTTGATTTAGTGGCTAATTCATATGAATTCGTACATTTTAGTACATTTTGCTCATCCCCAATGATGGTTGGGTTTAGGGGTGGGGTTAGCTGCCACGCCTCCTTTTTGAAATTGTACAATTTCATACAACTGAACTTGTACGAATTTGTACAAATTAGCCACTAAACTGGCAAAATGTAAAATACTTACGCTTTCTCGTGAGATCAGGCTGAATAAACCTGTGAAGACACGCGTTTAAGAAAACATGAACAAAGTAAATCTGGATTTCTTTCTGAAACAAGACAGCAAACAAACAACAATGGATGTTATTCAGGCCAATTAAGTCCAAGAAATAAAATGGAACAATTATATTATGAAGTGTGCAGCATATAAACATGACCTAATGATCTATATCACAGTGTCTCATAGGTCTCATAGATCTTTCATTTCAGCTCAGTTCCTTTATTAATCAGGGAATGATCCGCCAGTGTCTGTACACTATAAATACAATAAATGAAATGTTGATTATTTTGTTGCCCATTATTACGAAAGTTTTATAAAATAAAATGATTATTAATACCCTGAAAATGGTTAAATCCACCCTTCAGAACAATATTTTACCCATATAAGTATATTTACAGCGTATAAAGATGACGTAAAAATAATATAATGAATATTTCCCAAACTTAGTTGAACAGATTGAGGAGTTGTTCTCAGTGTTTCCTCTAATATTTGTTCTTCTGGAGAAAGTCTGATTAGTTTTATTTGGGCTAGAATAAAGCAGTGTTTAATAGTGTTAAAGTCATGTTAAGCTCAATATTATTCACCCCTTCAGCAATATTAGTGTTGGATTGTCTCCAGAACAAACCACTGTTATACAATGACTTGCCTAATTACCCTAACTTTACCCTAATTACCCTAGTGAAGCCTTTACATGTCACTGTAAGCTGAACACTAGTGTCTTGAAGAATATCTTATGTGCTGTCATCATGGAGAAGAGCAAACACATCAGCTATTAGAGATGACTTTTTAAAAATCTGCTCCATTATATATATATTATATATATATATATATATATATATATATATATATATATATATATATATTTATATATATATATATATATATATATATATATATATATATATATATATATATATATTAACGTATTTAAGTGACAGAGGAGGGTGAATAATGCGCACATACAGCTGTGTCCACATTAGTGATGATGCTGTGGGTTTATTTCAGCCGCTGTAATGTAAAGCCTCAGCATTCGGCACACGTCTGCCATTGGATATATGCGTCCACACACACGCAGACAAACAGTACAGTCGCTGACAAATGAACCAACAGACAGTCCTCTTTATTTATTGACTTGTTCTGCCTAATAAGAGATATTATTCACCCAAATGCAAATGCAGCCTCAATCAATTTGCGGCGTGTCTCACATAATAAAAGCTATCCATTTCAGGCGTGTATCTAACAAGCCGAACTACAGTCCTCCACCGCCTGATAACGCATGCAAAGGAGAGAATTAACCAATAGTCAAATTTAATTAATGGCTTTCCCATATGCATCGGGAGGATAATTAAGCATTCGCAGGTGAAAGGGACCGATAGGAGCGAGCGCCGATAGCATCGATGGATCGTCCAGCTTTCTTCAGCCCAGCGTTTTCCCAACCGTGTCCTTCGGTTATCAAATTATCAACAAAATTTGTCCGGCGTCCTTCGGCGGGGGAGAGAGAGAGAGAAAAAAACTTTAATTATGGTCCCGTCTGATGGCAGGTCATTAATAAAACCTAGTTATCTTCATTGAGAGTCCGGGGAAGGCCTCTCTTTTCGATCCCCGCCTTATCGCATACAGAAATTTGGGATTTTCCACTGGAATAATTCAAGATGGTATCCGGCTGGATATTCAAAATGTTGTAACGTGATAATCATAGCGTAATGGAAAACTTCCCTGTGTGTGTTCTGTGGACAAATGTGCTGGAATTACACGCCGCCGCTTCATAAACAGTGATGGATCTGACCAACCTGCGAATGCAGATAAGGACCAAATCACGGGCCGGTTTAGTTCTGGCAAATTTATATTTAAGGGCCCATAGGTTACATATGCATTACTTATTCCTGCGCCACATACATCAATGCCACGCTGGAGAAAAATGACTGTCTGGTAATAACGCTGCTCTCGGTGAACGTGCGTGTGTTTTCTGCCGGACCATCATTCACCGGCGCTGGATGTAATGGAGATCTCATTTCCGCCGGTCTGACCTCCACGGCCCGCGTGCTGCTACTGACCACTGATAGTCACCAAAGTGTGTTGTATATCAAGCCGTAGAGCACAGGAACACTGTTTAACCAGCTCTCATCTATCTCTCGCACTAAACTACAGGAGAAACACAACCACAGCTGACATTCAGCTACGCTTTATTCATACAGTATATACGCACCCGGACAAATCTCACCACTTTATTAGGTACACCTGACTAGTACCTCCTTTTGTCTTCAGGATCCTTGGTGTTGTAGATTCAACAAGCTGCTGGAAATATTCCTCAGAGATTTTGCTCCATATTGTCATGATAGCATCACACAGTTTGTCGGCTGCACATCCATGATGCCAATCTCCCGTTGCACCACATCCCAAAGCTGCTCTATTGGATTGAGCTCTGGTGACTGTGGAGGCCATTTGAGTACAGTGAACTCATCGTCATGTTCAGCAGTCTGAGATGATTGAGCTTTATGACATGCTGCGTTATCCTGCTGGAAGTAGCCATCAGAAGATGGAGACACTGTGCTCATAAAGGGATGGACATGGTCAGCAGCAATACTCAGGTAGGCTGTGGCGTTGATGCTCAATTGGTACTAATGGACCCAAAGAAAATCTCCCCCACACCATTACACCACCACCACCAGCCTGAACCGCTGACACAAGGCAGGATGGATCATTGTTTTGGCCTCTATAACCAGCCCACTGCCAGTGTAGCCAGTTATATTTCAGATGGCTTGCCAGATGGTGGAAACACTGCGTATTTCATTTCAGTCATGAATACTCTCAATGCAGCCGAAAATGCACCTCTGGAAGACAGCAGCAGCCTCCGAAATGAGATGCAAAGTTATAAATTTACACATGATGTGGTTTTAATTAGTAAATAATACAAAGATTGCAAATGTAAGCATCAACTGAGCATCAGACAGTGTAAAGCTCGCTCATCAGTAGGCCCACACTGAACCTGCACATGCAGAATACCACAGACTCCTGCAGATTATTAGCCCATCATTAATTCTGTTTATTTACTGGAGTAAATGTGCATAAATCTATATTTATTTACTTTTTACATTAATTACAGTGATATTATTGAATAATAAGAAAATGTTCATCTGATTTATGTACAGTGCAGTGTGTAGAGCTTTATTTTCTGTCTTTTAGTAGAGATATTATATGAGAGACTTGCTTTGTTTACTGAAGAAAGTGAATCTAATTTTAATTTTAAACATTAAATAAATTTTTCAAATATATTATTTTTTATTTCACATGTTAAGGTTTTAGTTATGATACTCCCAAAATAATTCAGCTGAAATCTGCAGATTTTTACTAAAATTCTCAGCAGAAATTGCAAAAAACGTCCACAGATTCCGTCTGGCCCTGTTCATCTGGTGCTATTTGTGTCATCAATCTGGAAAGTGTGTTGTATATTAAGCCGTAGAGCACAGGAACACTGTTTAACCAGCTCTCATCTATCTCACTAAACTACAGGAGAAACACAACCACAGCTGACATCCGCCAACCGTTTATTTTTATATATATATATATATATATATATATATATATATATATATATATATATATATATATATATATATATAGTATATACAGTTGAAATCATAATTATTCGCCCCCTTAAATGATGTTGAACAGATTCAGGAAATGTTCACAATATGTTTAATAATATTTGTTCTTTTACTTCTTCTCTTATTGGTTTTATTTCGGCTAGAATAAAAGCAGTTTTTAATTTTTTAAACATCATTTTAAGGCCAATATTATTAGCCTCATTTAAGCTATATATTTCGACAAACAGAACAAACCACTGTTATACAGTAACTTGCCTAATTACCCTAACCTGCTTAGCTAATTACCCCAGTGAAGCCTTTAAATGTCACTTTAAGCTGTATAGAAGTGTCTTGAAGAATATCTAGTCTAATATTATTTACTGTCATCATGACAAAGAGAAAATAAATCAGTTATTAGAGATGAGTTATTAAAACTATTATGATTATACATGTGCTGAAAAAAAATGTGCTCTCCGTTAAACTGATATTGGGGGAAAAATAAATAGAGGGGCAAATAATTCTGTCCTCCGATCTGTCCTCTGCATTCCAGTTTAATTTGTGTAATCATTCTGATCTTCAACTGTATATATATATATATGCGCACCAGGACAAATCTAGCACGATCCAGTATGAAGTCAGTATGCGGCTTATAGATGCTGTATGTGTGTTTTTTACTCTTATAAAGCATGAAAATACCACAATATGTTTGCAGATATTTAGGAATCAAGCTAAGTAAGCCGACTTGTTAAACTGAAAGTCTGATATTCAGCTTTGATATTGTGTGTTCGGTGTCTGAATGTTTGTCTTTGTTTTGGGCTCTATAACCAGCCCACTGCTGGTGCACCTGATTATATTTCAGCATTATTATTATATGGACATGAGGATGACCGCTGCTTTGTAACTGTGATTAAAGTCCCATAAAAGGTATACAGCTAAACTCTGATATATTTGCTTTCACTGCATCATTTCACCATCTCCTTCAGGAACTGCGTCTGGTTTCAGCACTGTGTCAGGTTCGGCTCAGTTGAATGATCTGCTAATACTGCCCTCTCCTGGTCAGATCAGGAACACTTCACGTTCCAGAGTCTCTATCCCCTACTTGCACATCCAGCATCATGGAAAAGCCAACTATTGACTCAAGGTAAATTTCTGGAAATCGCACGAAAGATTCTGCTTGTTCGTGGAAAACAACATTGACAACATCTGCTGGAAATCCGTCTCTATTCACGCATTGTTTTTGTATGTACATTAGTGGTTCACATCCTTAAATTGGCATTTGGTGTGAACCGCTAGTACAAGTGTATCCTAGAGTGTGCTGTTGTAGACTCTGAGCGTCTGTCCTGTGTGATTCTGCAGTGTTTGTGGCCTGAACACTCGTCCTCTGACAGACTGAAGGTCAGAGAGCCGCTGTACACACCGCTTCTCCTTTATCAGCGTCTGTCAGGCTTCAGTTTGCTGATCTGAGAACAGATGCCGCAGCGGGACCCCAGGGCTCAACAGGTGCACGGGTACACCACAGAACTCCTGCTCTTATCACCGCACATGACGACACGTTCGCACAGACTCCAGGTCAGTGTCTGCCATTTATTATCATGTGCATCTGCCTTCTCTTCAGCAAATCAGCACTCGTGATCCAGACGGGACTATTCATCAAGCATGAGTGTCAACATATAATACACTCGGAAAAATGAATCATGATCATTTAATAATTAACTGTGTATAACGTTTTGATTTCATTCCATTTATCAGGTTGTTTTCTAAGTGTATGATGTCAGATTCCTGATTGAAATGGAATATTATTGGATGTAATCATTAAAGGATTATGAATATGGTATAAATATATCTAGCTGTAGAAGATTGGTTTACTTAATATTCAGGCGCAAAATTGACGCAGCTCCATTCTCCACACAACAGATTAAATCCAGTGTGCTTGAAATCAGTAAGGAGAATTTAGAACACAATGGATTTATTGATATTATTCTATAAATATAGCTATTACTTGTCTCCTTTCTGTTTAACTGATATCCGTCACATTGAGTGTATGAGTTCAGTTATGTTAATCGTGTGTAACCCAATAGGATGGAAAGTTTATATGCAAGCAGAATACATAAATCTTATTAAAACATTGAATTTGATATTAGTCACATAAACTCGTAGACAACTATTGTATGATATTTTGGTTTACATTGCGTGAGTATAATTGTAGGAATATCCAGTAATAAACTATGTGAGTAACAATTATCAATGTTTATCTTATGCCTAAAGATATTTACCATAGGAACGAATTACCACAACCGATCAATCACTATAGTTGTGTTACCATAGCAACTGTAGAATAACCACAACAGATCAATCACTATAGCTGCTGTGTTGCCATAGCAACTGAAGAATCACCACAACAGATCAATCACTATAGTTGTTGTGTTGCCATAGCAACTGAAGAATCACCACAACAGATCAATCACTATAGTTGTTGTGTTGCCATAGCAACTATAGAATCACTACAACATATTAATCACTATAGTTGTTGTGTTACCATAGCAACTGTAGAATCCCCTAAACACACAATTTACTATGGTTGTTGTGTTGCCATTGCAACTGTAGAATCACCACAACAGATTAATTCAAGTACATTACTATAATATGTTTCAGAAACACTATAATGTTTATTATAATTCACTGCAGTATCTTTCGTTGCAGATAAAGTGTGTAAAATGTGTGTGTGTGTGTGTGTGTGTGTGTGTGTTTCCAGCAGAAAGTTCTTCAAGTGTACAGTGTGTGGAGGGAGATGTGGGCTGTGTTCTATGGTGTGGAGTGTGACTGATGTGGTCTCTTCAGCTGCAGTGTTAACATAATAAAAAGCAAACGCACCAGTGCTCAGACACGAACACTCACGCCGCTGTTCCCCACAGTTTATGTGCATCTGACAGCCAACTTTTAAAACTTATTGTTCTTATTATTGGCTATTATTACTGCAAGAGTTCACAGCAACCCCCACCTAAAGTAATCTCATTTAGTAAATAACTCATCTGCCGACCTGAACGAGACCTTCAGCAGCACTGTTGGCAGATCTGAAGCCCTAACATATAGACTTATTTATTTATTTATTTATTTATTTATTTGTTTATTTTAAATCAATCTATCACTTTCTTTTCCACCCATTTGTTTTATTCAGTTTTAATGGTAAAAAGTCTATTAAAACAAATGCACACAGTTAAAGAAATAGCTAAACTATGACTTATATGAAATACATAAATATAATGTGAAATTTAGGGCAGTATGAAATTATAATATTTAAATATCGTTCTCTCATGTTTTACTTTTTTAAGTGTTTAAATGTGCATTTTATTGTAACTTTTTTTACAATCACTTCTATTTTAACCATTTAGTAAATACACTGAAAAAATCACTTTAGCTGTTTGTTCAAGCTACGTATGTAAAATGAGTTGAATCAACACAATGCTTAAGGTTTTATTGGAAGAGCTTAACTGTTTTGTGTTCAATCCACCTAACTTTTGTAAAACAATGAACTTATTTGATTTGTTTTAGGACAACATGAAGAAATTGTGTAAACCCAGCACCTTTTACAGTGTACATCACTACAGTACATTCATCCCTCCTTCAGCTAGTCCCTTTATTCATCAGGGGTCGCCACAGCGGAATGAACCACCAACTATTCCAGCTTATGTTTTACACAGTGGATGCCCTTCCAGCTGCAACCCTGTACTCGGAACACCCATACACACTCATTCACACACACACACTCATACACTACGGCCAGTGTAGTTGATCAGTTCCCCTATAGCGCATGTGTTTGGACTGTGGGGGAAACCGGAGCACCCGGAGGAAACCCACGCCAACACGAGGAGAACATGCAAACTCCACACAGAAACACCAACTGACCCAGCCGAGACTCGAACCAGCAACCTTATTGCTGTGAGGCGATGGTGCTACCCACTGAGCCACCTTGACACCTATTATAGTACAGTACAGTATTAAACAATAGAAGTCTATGGAAGTCAAATATGTGTGTGTGTGTGTGTGTGTGTGTGTGTGTGTGTGTGTGTGTGTGTGTGTGTGTGTGTGTGTGTGTGTGTGTGTGTGTGTGTGTGTGTGTGGTGGACAACGGTGAGTCCCCAGAGTCGCAGCCTCAGGCTTGTAAAAACACAACAAATACAAGCTGCTATGACACACACACATACACACACACACACACACACACACACACACTAGGAGCACTGCTTCTGCTTTTTTAATGTGTTTTCATGGGAGTCAATCTCAATATAAAATTCAGTCTTATTAGAAATATAAATCCACTCTCTCTAATCTGAATAAATGTATAAAGTACACTACAGTACAGTTGCTACAGCATCCTGTAAGTGTTGTTGATATTATATATACAGGACGATACACCTTACTTTGGTATGGCTGTAAATTACTATAGTAAGTCTTCATGTGTTGTGGTTTGAGCTGCTGCTTCTCAGCAATAGAGCATCACTAGAGCTCCTCCATCTGGTGTCCGGCAGCATTGCAGCCAATCACAGAGAGAGAGAGAGAGGGTTATATTATATTCTGTTATATTCTATTATGTATTAATTCATTCATTCATTCATTCATTTCCTTTTCGGCTTAGTCCCTTTATTAATCTGGGTTGCCACAGTGGAATGAACCGCCAACTTATCCAGCATATGTTTAAGGCAGCGGATGCCCTTCTAGCTGCAACCCATCTCTGGGATTTTATTTTATTTTATTATAATATATTTTTATATTATATTTAATTTATTTTGTATTATATTTAATATATATATATATATATATATATATATATATATATATATATATATATATACATTACACTATATTACATTATATTATATTATATTTTATTATATTTGTTTATTTTATTATATTTTAATATTACATTATATTACATTATATTTAATTTATTTTTAATTATATTATATTATTATAATAATATTTAATTTAATTTAATTTATATATTATTAGCTAAGATCTAGTTTTTTATTTGGAATTTATTTATCATTTATTGTAAATATACTATATACTTAATACAAAGTTATGTTTAGAAATATTGTATCTAATGTAATATATCCATGACTTTATTGAATAAATATGTGTATATATTTATACATATTTACATAAATATACACAGTAAACACATTATGTAAATACAAAATTCTATCTTGGATGTGACTGATCAAGATTAACTGCAGCTTATAATATGCAAATCGGGGTGTCATAGTGGCACAATGGGTAGCACGATTGCGTTACAGCAAGAAGAATGCTGGTTTGAGTATCGGCTGGGTCAGTTGGTGTTTCTGTGTGGAGTTTGCATGTTCTCCCTGTGTTGGCGTGGGTTTCCCGGGTTGCTCCAATTTCCCCCACAGTCCAAACACATGCGCTATAGGGGAACTGATCAACTAAACTGTGTGAATGAGTGTGTAATGTATGGATGTTTCCCAGTGATGGGTTGCAGGTGGAAGGGCATCCACTGTGTAAAACATATACTGGATTAGTTGGCGGTTCTTTCTGCTGTTGCAACCCCTGATGAATAAAGGGACTAAGCCTATTGGCTATTTGGAAACCTTCATTTTTCGAAAGAGTGTGTGTGTGTGTGTGTGTGTGTGTGTGTGTGTGTGTGTGTGTGTGTGTGTGTGTGTGTGTGTATGTGTGTGTGTGTGTATGTGTGTGTGTGTGTGTGTGTGTGTGTGTGTGTGTGCGTGTGTGTGTGTGTGTGTGTGTGTGTGTGTGTCTCCTACAGCTGCAGAAGCACATCCAGCACTTAAAGATGTAAAAGGCTGATATAGGAATGACCCTTGTGTGTTTATCATTCCAGCCTCATTCTTTGAGCAATTACAGCAGTGTTTGGGGTCGCTCCAGCGTCTGAGGGGCCCGCGGGTCACTGATCTCCAGCGGACGGGACCCGCGGCCCTCGGGGGCAAATAAAAGAGGCTTTTGTTGGAGACACTGGAGCCTGCGGAGGAAAGAGGAGGAATGCCAGCGCTTTGATACGGCTCTCATCAGCACAGATGCTCTCCGCTTGCCAGAGCGCTCTCATGTCCAGCACTGAGCCTCCGTTTCTGCATGTGTCGCCCGCTGACGGACAGAGCCAAGCTTCTCCGGCTTCCGGAAACACGAGATCCAGCAGTCAAAGACGCCGCTGTTTGATCCGCAAGTGTTGGTGGTTGTTCAGGCTCTGTGCGGTGTGTTTGACATTAGCCGTCTGCTGACAAACGCAGCCGCTCGTCTTTGATGCCGCTCTTTAATTACGCCGCCGACTGATCCTGTTGCTTAATTTCACTTGTAGTTGCACATTTGAGCTCTGGTAAATCTGCACATGACGTTTAGATCAGATCGCTCTGTGACTGAAACAATTAGCCCAGAGCTAAGACCATAATGGCTTCAGGAATAATTGTTTTCTTTTTCAAAAGCCTGTTTCTGAGAACCTGTGCTTTATGCTGGACACATAGTTGGAAAATACAAAGCAACTGAGCGACACTGAGCCTTCAGATATAACCGCAAAATCAGACTGTCTATCGGTATATATATATAAATATATATATACAGGGGTTCGAGAATGAATCTGAAGGGCTGGTTTTAGGGCAGAGTAGTTCATTAGCAGGGCCGGAGCAAGCTGAACTGCCGCTCTAGGCAAAGGATCACGCTGCCCTCAAACCAAAAGTGAAAACCAAAATGACCGGTTATCAAAGTGAAGAACCCTATTCTGCCGGCCTAGGCGCGGGTATAACTGCGGACGCGGGTGGTGCGCGAGGTGTTCGGATGCAGCCCTCTCTGCCGCCCTAGGCGCGGGTATAACTGTGGAAGCGGGTGGTGCGGGAGGTGTTCGGATGTCGCCCTCTCTATTCTGACGCCCTAGGCGCGGGTATAACTGCGGTCGCGGGTAGTGCAGGAGGTGTTCGGATATCGCCCTCTCTATTCTGCCGCCCTAGGCGCGGGTATAACTGCGGAAGCGGGTAGTGCGGGAGGTGTTCGGATGTCGCCCTCTCTATTTTGCCGCCCTAGACGCGGGTATAACTGCGGTCGCGGGTAGTGCGGGAGGTGTTCGGATGTCGCCCTCTCTATTCTGCCGCCCTAGGCGCGGGTATAACTGCGGTCGCGGGTAGTGCGGGAGGTGTTCGGATGTCGCCCTCTCTATTCTGCCGCCCTAGGCGCGGGTATAACTGCGGAAGCGGGTAGTGCGGGAGGTGTTCGGATGTCGCCCTCTCTATTCTGCCGCTCTAGGCGCAGATGCGGAGTGCGGACGCAGGTGGTGCGCAAGGTGTTCAGATGCCGCCCTCTCTGCCGCCCTAGGCACGGGTATAACTGCGGACGCGGGTGGTGCGGGAGGTGTTCAGATGATGCCCTCTCTGCCGCCCTAGGCACGGGTATAACTGCGGACGCGGGTGGTGCGGGAGGTGTTTGGATGCCGCCCTCTCTATTCTGCCACCCTAGGCGGCTGCCTAGGTCGCCTCTATGGACGTGCCGGCCCTGTTCATTAGTCTGGTGTAGCTCCTTCTCAGTACAGCATCAGCTGGTGTTGGGAATGACAGACTCGAGTCTTGCACAGTGGTCACAGGGATTCGGACCCAGTCTTCTTCAGAATAGTGTTCAGGTCACTACTGATGCTCCTGGAGGAAAACCTTTTCTGACTCACTCCTCCAAAACACCCCAAAGTGCTCAATAATGTTTAGATCTGGGTGCTGTGCAGGCCATGAGAGATGTTCAGCTTCACTGTCATGTTCATCAGACCGCTCTGTCTCTAGTCCTGCTGTGTGTATTGCTGCATCATCATTCTGACACACACCACCGCCTTCAGGATACAGTGTTTGACCCATTGGGTCACATGCTCCTCCAGAATGGTTGGGTAGTCCTTGGCAGTGACCCAGTGCCCATCTAGCACCAGGATTGGTCTAGGAAACACCATGATATTGAGCCCAAACCATCAGTGATCTCCCCATGGTTGACTCTGGGCATCAGCAGTCTCGGTGGGCCGCTTCTTTGGGGCTTCTCCACACTGTAACTCTCCCGGATGTGGGGAAGGCAGTGAAGGTGGATCATCAGAGAACAGCACATGCTCCACACCGTCCACAGCTCCAGATCTCCACTGCTGCTCCGCTAAACCCGGCGTTTGGCATTAGCAGGAGTGAGCAGAGGTTTACACCAGCACTGCTCAGGTGTTTGTCAGAAGACAGTGTGTGTTAAGCAGAGTCGAGCACACAGCAATGCTGAAACACACACACACACGCACACGGCCGTGACCTCCGCAGAGACTCAACACACGCCTGATGGCCTTTATCTGTCAGATCCGCAGCGCAGGTGTTCCTCAGCACACACAGCTGACAGACGGGAATGTCAGAGCAAAGCCGACACACAGATCTGTGCTGTCCGACATCAGAGCGGCACTCAGATCACAGCGGCTGCGTTTCAAAGCCTGATCCGGACACTCAGACACTGACCAGCCCTGCTGCGTGCAGACAGATGCACAGCTAACAGTTATAGGCTCTAAAACTCTTCCATTAGTGCAGTCAGGCTTTGACTACGCTGCAGTGTGATGGTACTGACCGTATTTGTCACATATGAGCGAATGCAGCCATTAGAATCTTGTTGGTTCGAGATTTCCACTCTCATTCACTTGACCACAATGGAATTGACGCTAACAGAGCTGACTATAACATCTGACGATAACAGAGTTTATGCTAACAGAGTTGACGATGAAAGATTTGACGATAACAGTTGACGATGACAGAGTTGACGATAACAGAGTTGACCAGAGTTGACGATAATAGTTGACGATAACAGAGTTGACGATGACAGAGTTGACGATAACAGAGTTGACGATGACAGAGTTGACGATAACAGTTGACGATAACAGAGTTGACGATGACAGAGTTGACGATAACAGAGTTGACGATAACAGTTGATGATGACAGAGTTGATGATGACAGAGTTGACGATAACAGTTGACGATGACAGAGTTGACGATAACAGAGTTGACGATAACAGTTGACGATGACAGAGTTGAAGATGACAGAGTTGACGATAACAGTTGACGATGACAGAGTTGATGATGACAGAGTTGACAATAACAGAGTTGACGATAACAGTTGACGATGACAGAGTTGACGATAACAGTTGACGATGACAGAGTTGACGATAACAGAGTTGACGATAACAGTTGACGATGACAGAGTTGACGATGACAGAGTTGACGATAACAGTTGACGATGACAGAGTTGATGATGACAGAGTTGACGATAACAGTTGACGATAACAGTTGAGGATAACAGTGTTGACGATGACAGAGTTAACAAAAACAGTTGACGATGACAGAGTTGACGATAACAGTTGACGATGACGAAGTTGACGATAACAGTTGACGATGACAGAGTTGACAATAACAGTTGAGAATAACAAAGTTGATGATGACAGAGTTGACGATAAAAGTTGACGATGACAGGGTTGACGATAACAGTTGACGATGAAAGAATGATATTTTCCGTCATGTTGTGCTTTAGTTCCAGATGCTAACCTTAAACCAGACACCATGTCATGTGTAAAACACACGTTTTAGAGAGTGACTGAGAAATTGAATGAAGTATCAGAGTAACAGTGCTGACACATAATTAATCTACTATTGGTGTATCATAAACATTCTTTAAGAAACAATAAATCGAGCAAGATATTAACGACAATATACGGCATGTATGAAATCATTTGGTGTACTTTGAAACATTTGTGTTTTGATGCATAAAATATTTGCCTGTTTTATATAATATTTATAATTACTCTAATCGGACATGGCTGACTCAAATGTAAAGAATTAAATGTTTAATGTATATTGTCTGTGTAGAGATTTATAATGTTGAGTCGGGTAGTTAAATCACTCACTCGGTAAATGAATCATTTTAGAAAAGACAGTAATTACACAAAGTATTTTACTCTTCAGTTTAGAAATGTCTTCATGGAATATGATCTCTAATCTAAAGGAAAATCAATGTTGTATCAGTAATGTAACGTTGACTATTCGTAAAACAACATGCCTGTGCAACTTTAAACGAGTGTTGTTCTCCAGAGTCACGTGTGGTTATAATTGAACATTATCTGACAATAACACTGACACTCTTCAGTCACACAGACAGCAGTTTGTTTTGCACTTTTAACATCCACCTGTGCTGCACTATACGCTGTGAGAATATCTGTTGTTAACACACATCGTGAGTGTGAAAGCGTCGCTGCACAGAAGCAGGAATGGTGTGTCATTCAGCAGGAGCCCTCGAGGCTGCGTTTCTAGCAGCTAATGCATGCTCATATTCGCGTTTGGGAATGTAGTGAAAATGACTGTGTGTGTGTGTGTGTGTGTGTGTGTGTGTGTGTGATGGACAGCGACTGTGGCTGGAGAAACACACCGAACAGAGGAACAACATCCGTCTGTCTGGCAGTGGAGTTTCACTGCGGCCAGAGGCAAAAACAGATATCACACATACATACAGACACTGCACATATATATATATATATATATATATATATATATATATATATATATATATATATATATATATATATATATATATATATATACAAACATACACACACACACACATAAACACACACAGGCAGTGGGCTTGCTCACTGTTTTAAGTAAAGTCAACTCATCAATCTAAAAGCAGGGGGTTTACTCATTTATTTAAATTAGGTCCAATAATCCCTTTAAAGTAACCCGTTTCCATTGTTTTTGCTAAATTAACTTTAATATCGGTGATGCAGTGGTGCAGTAGGCAGCACTGTCACTTCACAGTAAGAAGGTCTCTGGTTTGAGTCTCGGCTGGGTCAGTTGGTGTTTCTGTGTGGAGTTTGCATGTTCTCCCCGTGTTGGCGTGGGTTTCCTCTGGGTGCTCCGGTTTCCCCCACAGTCCATGTGATTTACATGTTGACACGCTAACACAGGTATTTCTCAAAATGAATCTGAACTTTAGCGGACATTCACACCACATTAACCAATCAGCATGCTCCTGTAGGTTTGTGATTATGGTGTAGCGCATGTTGTTGGTGTCCCGAGGGGAAATCCTCCAGCTGACACCGACAACAGTTCATCAAACTGGGATTGGCTCAGTCTGAAGCACTGCTGAAAGCCTCCATCATCCAGGCAGAGTTTGTGGAGGAGTTCTGGATGAGCTTACAGAGCTGGGGGCATCTATGAAAGGCTCTAGTGGACTCAGACACGGCTCCAAACGAATCGACGCAGTTTTTCAGCCTTCGTAAAACACATAAGCACAGCTGCTCTCTCTATAAAAAAATCTATGATAGACATTTAGGAACAAAGCTAGAGTCACCGGGCACACAGAAGCCCATCACGCGAATCTGTTGTGAAGTGAATTTAATAAAGCGAGCGTAAATTAAGCGAGTAAATGTTCATGCGTCTAGTTACGTGCAAACAGCACGATTCATCCTCGCTTGCCACATCTGAAGTGAACAAAATATAAAAGCAGAGAGTTTACTCACTCGTTTAATTAAAGTCAATTCCCAGCAGGCACACACTGTCATCAGACGCTAATATTAGGTTCGATTTAGGTTGTGACATCAGATGAACAAAATTCAGTGTCTAGCCAGCGTCTAAGGATAACGTTACTTTGATGTCCAATAATGACAGCAAATGAGGTTGATATTTGGTTGATTTTAGGTTGTTGGAAAGTTACCAAAATCCAACATCGAGCCAACATCCTAAACCAGCATCACATTGACGTCAAATACTGACATTTATTCGTCAGGTACGACAACCACATTCCAACATCTGATAGACGTCATAGTGCTACGCCAAGCTATAACATCAATATTTGGTTGATTTTAGGTTGTTAGAAAGTGACCCAAATTCAACGTCAAGCCAACATCTTAAACCAGCGTCACACTGACGTCAGAGACTGACCTTTATTCGGCAGGTATAACAACCAAAATCAGATGTCTGACAGATGTACACACAACGTCAAGCTGTAGCATCATCAGACGTTGATATTTGGTTGATTTTAGGTTGTTGGAAAGTTACCAAAATCCAACATTGAGCCAACATCCTAAACCAGCGTCATATTGACGTCAAATACTGACATTTACTCATCAGGTACGGCAACCAATATCCAACATCTGATAGACGTCATAGTGGTAACGTCCACACAACGTCAAGCTGTAACATCAATAGACGTTGATATTTGGTTGATTTTAGGTTGTTAGAAAGTGACCCAAATTCAACGTCAAGCCAACATCTTAAACCAGCGTCACACTGACGTCAGAGACTGACCTTTATTCGGCAGGTATGATAACCAAAATCAGACGTCTGACAGATGTACACACAACGTCAAGCTGTAGCATCATCAGACGTTGATATTTGGTTGATTTTAGGTTGGACTCTGGCCTGCTGTTGGGTTCTGACCTGAACTCGATGTTGATCTGCAGTCATGATGACGTCCTGCGCCTGCTGTGTTAAGTGCTGTAAAGCAGGTTTCATCTCTTCATATGAAACTAATATATAGTTTAAGAGCAAATGACAGCTCGCTCCTGCATTTAAAGTGTGATCCGCACGATCATCATTGTGAATTGGTCCTCCAGCTCTTTAATTGTGTTTGTGCGCTCTCGGTGAGACGTGGAGAGTGTGTTTCTGCACTCTATAAAACACACAGTTTGATTGTGTGAAATGTCATCGGGATTGATTCCGCTCCGGCATTACCATTCTAATCAGTGGTGTAGAACCAGATGTAACAAAAACACACAGCCGCGCCCCGGGCTACGGCGGAATTGGACAAGGCCCGGGAAATTGTGTCAGCGAGAGAAACAAGTGTTAGGTGATTGTTTACTTCATGTCTTTAAATTGCATTTCTTCCGTTTTAATTCCTGCGGCGTCAGGAGGGGACGGAGCCGGAGTTTCCCCTCTCGGATGCTTACCAAATGCAAATGTCAGGAGCCGCGGCCCGCAGCGACAGCACTGTCCCTGGAGAAACACCGCAATCACAAACAACTCAATCTGGAGTCCTGTTTTCCAGAAACACGTTTACACGCATCCCTCCACTGCGGACAGCAGAGCCTCACCTGCAGGAGTATTCACAACCAGCGGCTTCATAGTGCAGAAATCTGATCATGGGCACTGCAAACACACGCTTTCATGAGGAATTAAGAGCTTCTGTCTTGTTTCTAGTCCAAACGTCTCAAAATTCCCATATCGAGAAGCATTTTCTAGACAATCACATGTATGAGGTGGTGTTTTCAGAAAAACTAAGATTCATTCATTCATTTTCTCTTCAGCTTAGTCCCTTTATTAATCAGGGGTTGCCACAGTGGAATGAAACGGACAATATAGTTGATCAGTTCCCCTATAGTGCATGTGTTTGGACTTTGGGGAAACCGGAGCACCCGGATGAAACCCACGCCAACAAGGGGAGAACATGCAAACTCCACACAGAAACACCAACTGACCCAGCCGAGACTCAAACCAGCGACCTGAGTGCTGTGAGGCCACAGTGCTGACAATTAAAAAAATAAAACATTCGGTATAGTTGTTTTATTCATCAGGGGTCACCACAGTGGAATGAACCACCAACTATTCCAGCATATGCAATACACAACGGATGCCCTTCCAGCTGCAACCCAGTACTGGTAAACACCCATACACTATGGCCAATGTAGTTGATCAGTTCCCCTATAGCGCATGTGTTTGGACTGTGGGGGAAACCGGAGCACCCGGAGGAAACCCACGCCAACACGGGGAGAACATGCAAACTCCACACAGAAATGCCGAGACTCGAACCAGCGACCTTCTTGCTGTGAGGCCACAGTGCTAACCACTGAGTCACAATAGTTGCCCAAAAAAAACAAAGAAAGAAAAATAAGGTTATATTTTAAATGATTTCCTCTTGATTTTTCCTGTTAATTAAATATTTATTAATTACCACCATATCAATGTACTAATCGAGTGAACAGGCATTGAAAGGAGCTGTGATTATAAGAAGTCACTCCACGTCAGAATAACATGCATTATTCATATATATTTGTGATAAACTTCTTTATTATTATTATTATTTGATAATAAGCATGTAGCTTGGTACGGTAATCTGAGTGTGTCAAATAAGAACAGGTTGAGCAGCCTGCTGAAGGTGGCAGGCGAGATCATCAGTTTAACCAGACTGGTCCAATGCTGATTCACCATACTGGTGTTTAAAGAGAGCTCATTTGCACCCTGGGCCACCCGCTGTACTCTGTGGTTCAGCTGCTGCCATCAGGACGTTGTTTTACAGTGTTTTATAATGGTGGCCATCAGGTCATTAAATGAGTCAGGGGGAGGGAGATGCACAATAGCAATGATATATGTTGTGTTGCAATATTTTATTAATGTGTACATGGAACTTGCTGCAGTTTTAGTTTTTCTAAACGGGATAATAAAGTTGAGTCTGAGTCTAATAAGCCAGTGGTATAGCATGAATCATGACCTAAACTAAAGTGTTACCAAATATATTGTGTAATAAATAATATACTGTATAGAGAATTATCAGCAGGTCTCAGCACTGAATCTACAACACCAACACAGACCATACATCACCTCAAACTAATAAAAAAGTCAATAAAAACCAACAAAACTGTTCAGATTCAAAAGCAGTGATTTATTGTTATCATTAAACGACTAAACTGTGATCATTTCTTTCAGGATAAGCGGGGATATAAACAGAGAATGACTGGTCCTCTAAAAGCATGCATGCTCTCAGTGTAAACACACTGCTCATGAATAAACCCGTGCACATGTCTGTTCAGCTGAGCTGTGTGAGTGTGATCAAAGCGGCTGATTACAGTCACTGCAGCACATGTTTGAGCAGATCAAGGTTCAATATGTGTTTTAACCTCTTCATAAAGCTGCTGCTGTTTTACTGAAGGAGAGTCTCTGTCGCCCTCAGCTGGAGGATTGATATACAACTGGTGTATTGCCATTGATCAGCCACCAGAGGGCGGCAGAGTCTGTTAAACACGACCAGAAATATCATTAAAAATAATAATAATAATTAATAAACCTTATATATATATATATATATATATATATATATATATATATATATATATATATATATTTTTTTTTTTTTTTTACATGTAAATATATTTTATTTTGACATGTAAATAAATTATATGAAATATGGTGTCATATGAAACGTGTTTTGATACAGTTTAAAATGTGTTTTTTTTTATATAAAGATCCTGTTTAACCTGTTTGATGTAAAGAATTAAGAGTTTAATTTCTGTTGTCTCTACACTGAGATTTATGTGGATTTTAGTGTTTAGTAAATTAATTATATGAGCTCTTGTGTAACTACTTTACAGACAGTCATTAGAAGCGTAATGTAAATACTTTGATGTTGTTAGTAATTAACTGCTTTTTTAATTAACTTTCAGTGCATTGCATATTCAATATAACTGTAAAGACGCTGTGATGTCTTCAAGACACACAAACAATCTCAGTTTAATATCGTTTACTCTCTCTCAATGTTTATGAGTGTCTTTCAGCCACTGAACGCAACAAAGATGTTCTGAAGGAGAGTGGAAGACACGGAGACTGCCGTATTATTCCGTCCGGTTATTATTATGTTTATATAGCAGGTTCAAATTGAATGTAAACTTTTGCTTGTTTGTTATGCAAGTCCTTTTGTTTTGTAAATGAGTCTGATTTCTTAAAATGTAAATACTGTCATTCGACAGGTAGACTGGGATTGTTGATGTTTCATAACCTGAGTATTGCTGCTGACCATGTCCATCCCTTTATGAGCACAGTGTCTCCATCTTCTGATGGCAACTTCCAGCAGGATAACGCAGCATGTCATAAAGCTCAATCATCTCAGACTGCTGAACATGACGATGAGTTCACTGTACTCAAATGGCCTCCACAGTCCCCAGATCTCAATCCAAGAGCAGCTTTGGGATGTGGTGGAACGGGAGATTGGCATCATGGATGTGCAGCCGACAAATCTGCAGCAACTGTGTGATGCTATCATGACAATATGGAGCAAAATCTCTGAGGAATATTTCCAGCAGCTTGCTGAATCTACACCACCAAAGATTAAGGAAGTTCTGAAGGCAAAACGGGGGGCAACCTGCTACTAGTAAGGTGTACCTAATAAAGTGGCCCAGTGAGTATATATATATACAATTGTATCATTCGTTAATGTAATTTAAAGCAACGTGTTCTGGTTATTTTTGAAATATTATATAATAAATTAGGAAATTATTGTAGAAAATGTTGATCTAATACAGTTATTTACCATCGACTTACAGACATTAGTCAAGTTTGGTGTTTGGCTCTTCATGAGGAAAAGATTTGGGCGCTCTAGATCTGCGGCAGCAATCTGAAAACATGAGCTGTGGATTTCTAGAGCTATTTAGGAGATCATAGAGAGAGAGAGAGAGAGAGAGAGAGAGTGTGTGTGTGTGTGTGTGTGTCAGCCAGCAGATGGCGCTCTCACTGTAAACATCACTAATATACCATGTGAACATTGTTGTGTTGGAACATGTGGAGTGTGTGGATGACAGCGTTCAGTTCCAGAAGCTTCTCATTGTGAATATGTTCATTTCTCGGTGAAGTCTTGATGGCTATAGTATAGATAGCCAGAATGTGATGATGCTGTGTGCTAAACTGCACATTTCCACAGAAGCAGATCTTATTAAGACTCATGTGAGCAACACTGTTCCTCTCACTGAGGACAAACAAGCCTGAATAACGAGTGTTCGCCCATTACTTCTCTAATTCAGCCTCAGCCTGAGCTGTGCTTAACACCCCTGCCCTTTAGCATCTTTCTTTATTACTGCATTCACGTGTTTACTTGTTTCTTTGCTTGGTTTTGTATTCATTTTACTTGTTTTTTATTTATTTATTTTTATTTTAAGGTAAACAAACCTGAGTATGTGTGTGTGTGTCCGAGCGCCCACTCGTGGAGAGCACCGTCATCTTTCAGGAGGATGTGCGCATGCGCAGTCACATCAGCGCGGAGCATCTTATGGCGTGAGCGGAGGAGGAGCAGTCCCGCGCATGCGCAGTGGCGGCGGGATTCTGCCCCTCCATGACATCCAGCGGGACTGAGTGAGTGCGCGCACACGGAGAGAGCCGCGAAATACATGATCCTCCTCCAGACCCCGCTCCAGCACGTTATAACGCGTCATTAGGCGTCAAGCAGCCACACACACACCGACGGTCGAGATGAGGATGAAGAAGAGCGCGCACGCGGATGAGGAGAAGCGCGCTCCCTTCAGGAACCCGTTCGTGCACGAGCTGCGCTTCACGGCTGCGCAGAAGCTGCAGGTACGCGCGCGTGTGTGTTTGCCCGCGTGTGTGTGTTTGCTGTGTGTGCACGGTGTGGTGTGTGTGGATGATAATGTTGGCCTGATAGTGATGCTGCTGATCTCCGGCCTGCTGGAGCAGAGTTTCCTTCCTGTGCTACATGTTGCGCTCGGCCTTCAGCAGCCAATCAGCAGCGAGGAATCCTGCGGCTCGTCCTTCAGCAGCCAATCAGGAAGCAGGAATCTTGCGGCTCAGCTGCGGCACAGACGCGCTTCAGAACACGTGACATAGATGCCGCTTTTGTCTTCAGCTGAGCCGCGACACACACACACACACACACACACACACACACACACACACACACACACACACACACACACACACACCCCAATACAACTGTTAGGTCTTGTCAGATGCTTTATCTATCTATCTATCTATCTATCTATCTATCTATCTATCTATCTATCTATCTATCTATCTATCTATCTATCTATCTATCTGCATATGTGTTGCTTTATCTGTGACTGTTTGTCTCTGTCGCTCTATCTGTCTTATCTATATCTCGTCACTATAACTCACAGAATCTATCGATTTCTCTGTCCCTCTATCTATATCTCTCTTGCTATATCTATTTTTGCTGTTACACTGTATCCAACTATCTATCCTTGTTGCTTCATCTGCCTATATCTCTGTTGTATATCTATCTCTGTCGCTCTATATTTCTTGCTATATCTATCTCTCTGTTGCTCTATCTCTGTATTTCTGTCACTATATCTATATATATATATATATATATATATATATATATATATATATATATATATATATATATATATATATATATATAGGCGACGCAGTGGTGCAGTAGGTTGTGCTGTCGCCTCACACTCACAGCAAGAAGGTCGCTGGCTCAATCCTCGGCTCAGTTGGCGTTTCTGTGAGGAGTTTGCATGTTCTCCCTGCGTTCGCGTGGGTTTCCTCCGGATGCTCCGGTTTATTTCGGTTATTTCTGTCTCTATCTATCTATCTATCTATCTATCTATCTATCTATCTATCTATCTATCTATCTATCTATCTATCTATCTATCTATCTATCTATCTATCTATCTATTTTTCTCTCACTCTTTCACTTTGTTGCTTTATTTCTCTGCTGCTCTATTTGTCACTATCTCTTTGTAGCTCTGTTTGTCACTATCTATATATGTCGCTCTATCACCGTGACTTATCTATCTATCTATCTATCTATCTATCTATCTATCTATCTATCTATCTATCTATCTATCTATCTATCTATCTATCTATCATCTATCTATCTATCTATGTTGCTCTGTATGTCCCTCTATACTGTATATCTGTCACTTAGTCTATCTTGCCATATCTATCTCTCTGTCACTCTATATATCTTTATATTTTTGCCACTCTATCTCTCTCACTATATCTATTTATCTGTCATTCTCTCGCTCTATTGCTTTGTTGCTTTATTTCTCTGCTGCTCTATTTCTCTCACTATGTGTTGCTCTATTTGTCACTATCTCTTTGTTGCTCTGTTTGTCACTATATGTCGCTCTATCACCGTGACTGATTGTATCTATGTATCTATCTATCTATCTATCTATCTATCTATCTATCTATCTATCTATCTATCTATCTATCTATCCATCCATCCATCCATCCATCCATCCATCCATCCATCCATCCATCCATCCATCCATCCATCCATCCATCCATCCATCCATCCATCCATCCATCCATCCATCCATCCATCTATCTATCTATCTATCCATCCATCAGCATGCAGTCCTCCAAGCTCATGATGGAGTCAGACAGGATCTTCATTCTCTCTCCACTGCAGCAGGACTTTATATTCTATCCTACACATTATTTCTGTTACCAAATCATCAAGTAGAAGTCCAGTTATTATTTGTGTTCCTAAAAGTCAGATAGACCACAAGATGTTTGGTAGGTAGTGTATTGATCAAGAGTTGAGAGTACATGAGGAAGGGGATCGGTACAATGAGGTGCCGTATCCGGCATGTTCCGGCACAAATTAAGCCCTGTTGGTGCCGCAAGCACACCAGGGTTCAGAAGGAAAAAGACGGTGTGAACACAAACCAACAGAGGAGGTGACAAGGGGGGGGCAATCGAACTTGGATACGGTCCAGACAATGAACCAAGTATGAAAGCTCCAGAAGACTAATCAGCCCATATTTTTATACTATGGCATTTATTTTAAGGACACCCTGAACACAAACATGTGTCTTTATTATGTAACAACAATTACCTCAACTTTATTTTCATCAGATTAAATAGGTTTTGGGGCGACACAGTGGCGCAGTAGGTAGTGCTGTCGCCTCACAGCAAAAAGGTCTCTGGTTCAATCCTTGGCTCAGTTGGTGTTTCTGTGTGGAGTTTGCATGTTCTCCTTGGGTTTGCGTGGGTTTCCTCCGGGTGCTCCGGTTTCCCCCACAGTCCAAACACATGCGCTATAGGGGAATTGGGTAGGCTAAATTGTCTGTAGTGTATGAGTGTGTGTGTGGATGTTTCTCAGAGATGGGTTGCAGCTGGAAGGGCATCCACTGCGTAAAAATGTGCTGGATAAGTTGGCGGTTCATTCTGCTGTGGCAACCCCGGATTAATAAAGGGACTAAGCCGACAAGAAAATGAAAGAATGAATGATAAATAGTTTTTTTTTGTTTGTTTGTTTTTGCTAGGGATGTGACGAGGCTGAGTTCACAAGAATGAGGAGAGTTTTAGGCTTT
>NC_141036.1:337500-365000 GCF_052040795.2 Danio rerio | reverse complement strand
AGGGTTGTTTTGCAGTCATGAGAGTATGAAGATTCAGTCACGTACACTTCCACATTGAGGGTTTCCTCTGCTCTTGTGGCTGATTGAGATGACGTAAAAAAGAGCAAGGTTTCAATATATACAGGAATTGTTGACAGTATTTCCTCTAATATTTGTTCTTAAAGTCTGATTAGTTTTATTTGGGCTAGAATTAAAGCAGTGTTTAATAGTGTTAAAGTCATGTTAAGCTCAATATTATTCACCCCTTCAGCAATATTAGTGTTGGATTGTCTCCAGAATAAACCACTGTTATACAATGACTTGCCTAATTACCCTAACTTTACCCTAATTACCCTAGTGAAGCCTTTACATGCCACTGTAAGCTGAACACTAGTGTCTTGAAGAATATCTAGTCTAATATCATCATGGAGAAGACATACTCAATGCTTGAGTGTTTTGGTGGTGAGCGTCCCCGTGAGTAAAGCACATAACTGTGCTGTTTTCAGCTTGACCCTGTTCTGAGGTCAGTCAGACGAGCCCCAGACGCCGCTGTTTTCTGCTGTCCTGCCCTTTTCCAGCTCAGCAGTCGGTGGAAAGCCTCAGTCAATGGAAACTGAACTGTGTGTTCCTCTTCAGACGCATGAACACACGTCTGTACATCTATAACTCTACTCTCAGGATGCCATTCACACAGAGAGCGTCTGATATTACTCAGATTACTGTAGTAGAGTAGATTTTAACAGGAATTGTACTTTCGGTTGTGTACTTGAGTACATCTGTAGTGCTGTATTTTCACTCAAACGATCGTCTCTGTATGTTTATCTTTTCTCCTTGTCTATATCAGTCTAATCAAATAACCCTCAGAGAATGCGTCCGTGACTGAAATGCGACCTGAACGCCTCCATCATCCATAGTTTCTGTGGGAGTTGATGAACTCAGAGCTGATGCACCTCTGTAAGGATCTAGTGGACTCAGACAATGCGCTGAACAAATATACACTGTTTTTCAGCCTTCCTAAAGCACATAAACACAGCTATTCTCTCAATACAGTCCATGTCATTTGAAAAATCATTGACTCGCGAGTGAAGCCAGTAAACTCAAAATATCTGCGTGTATGTGTCTGATGTGAACACAGCATTAAGCTAAACGTTTAATTGGCAGTGTATTAGTTAAGGAATCGCTGGGTTCCACATCAATTTGAGTCGGGACAACATAAGTTGAGTTAGGTTAGCTTACTAGTTTTTACCCATTTAAATGGATTGAACCTGAAACAATTGAGTTATTTCTAAAAAGCTTCAAGAATTGGGTTGTTTCAGCTCATTTAAAGTAGAGGTGTGAATCTACACTGGTCTCACGGTTTGGTTCGGTTATGAAGTTGTGCACAGTTTCTGCGTTTTTAAGTAGTTGTAGTGTTGTAAATACCCACGTTCGCCTCCCTCACCATAGTAAGCTACATTACTGAACCGATACCGAATTGTCCGCATCTGCATCAAGGTGCACCTAAGAAACAATTCATTTTGACACCCCTAATTTTAAGAACACACAGACACATTCATTCTCACACTCATATGCATTCACACACACACTTATACATTCACACACACACACACACACACACACAGATATACATACGCACACGCACTCCTCCACAAAAACTCAACAGTTGGGTAGTTTCAGCTCATTTTGTGAAGTTTCACAAACTATTTTCGAGAGGAGCAGGTGATGTGATTGGTGGCTCGTCTCATCTGTAATCATTAGTAAGCCAATCAGATCATTCCAGACTCACTATAAATAGCCTGACTAGCATTACTCCCTCATCTTCATCTTTTGAAGAAACCCCACTTCCACCCCATCTCCACCTTTCCTCCTTTACCAAGGGGAGATCTCGACAGAACTATCTGATCTCACACCCCCTCACATGCTCATTGACCAGGCGGGAGCTCTGGGCTCAACCATCTCCAAGCTCAGGGTTCAGCATGTCAGACCTGCTATTATTATCAAGCAATATCTAAGTGTGAACTCTTGGAAAGTAGCTTGAAGAAGCAGTAAATGTGTGTGTAGAGGACTCATGTTCAGTGCAGTTCTCCTTAACTGACACTCTTGAGTTCTGCCCTCACTCCTCCAGTAGTGTTCAGGGCAGATGCCAGCTCTGCATGTTGTGTCAGTGTTGTACTTTTACTGTAGTCTGTCGCTCTGTTTCTCTGCATGATGTAGAGCATCTGATGGTCCTCCAGCCCGCCTGCTCTTTATTGATCCCTCTGAAAGCTATCAGTGTGTAAGTGCTGATAAGAGACACGCAAATATTGACTGTAGATAAGTGTATGGCCGGCGCGCTGATAACACACACCTGCTGTTTGATAAGAGAAGAGATCTGTGGCGTAATGTGTCGCGCCTGCTGCTGAATCTCTCCACACTGCTGTCGTCAGGACTTTAATCGATGACTGATTGATCAGAATGTGAACATACTGCAACCCAGTACTGGGAAACACCCACACACATACACTCTGGTCAGTGTAGTTGATCAGTTCCCCTATAGCGCATGTGTTTGGACTGTGGGGGAAACCGGAGCACCCGGAGGAAACCCACGCCAACACGGGGAGAACATGCAAACTCCACACAGAAACACCAACTGACCCAGCCGCG
The DNA here is from genome assembly GCF_052040795.2 of Danio rerio. Lineage (NCBI taxonomy): Eukaryota > Metazoa > Chordata > Actinopteri > Cypriniformes > Danionidae > Danio > Danio rerio. The sequence goes on along the minus strand of NC_141036.1, from coordinate 362,378 downwards.
ACTCGAACCAGTGACCTTGCTGTGTGGCTGTAGAGTTAGTAACAATGGAAACCCATAGAATGTCCCCATAGTTAACTGTGTGCGTGCGGTGTGTGTTCTGCAGATCGGCCTGATGACGCTGACGCTCTTCCCCATCCGCCTCTTCATCGCCGCCTTCATGATGCTGCTGGCCTGGCCCTTCGCCTTCATCGCCACTGTGGGGCGCTCCGAGAACACTGTGGAGACACAGAGACTATGGAGGAGGTGGAGAGATACACACACACACACTCACCGTCACACACCGAAACACACTCACACACACTTGAACGCACACACGCACCATAAATACACACACACACACACCATAAATGCACACACACACACATACATACATACACACATACACTCACATACACACACTCTTACGTGAACACGTGCACTTAAATACACAGACTACACCATCAGCTCTTATTAAAGACACACACACACACACACACTAACTCTGTGTGTCTGTGGTGTGTTTCTGGCTGTGGGAGCGGAGTCTGACGTCAGATCCTCTGTTTTAATGAATGAGGAAGCTGAGAAATGTTCAGCTTCTGTTTCTGACTGCACGATCATCACACACACACACACACACACACTTACGCATACTCATGCACGCACACACTCACAAATATACTTAGACTCACTCCCACACACACTCATTACACACACACACACACACACACACACACACACACATGGAGTACTTGCATACACTCACTTGCATACACCCACACATACACATAAATACACAGACACACATGTACATAAACATGCATACACACACACACACACACACATTAGGTGACGTACACCCTGCTGTGATGCTGCACACTGATGAGGGGAAACCCAGAGTGTGTGATGGAGATCAGCTGTTTCTTCATGTTGAATAGATCTGAAGACTGATCTGCTTTATTTCAGAGCTTTAGGAGGGTTAATGTGTGTGTGTGTGTGTGTGTGTGTGTGTGTGTGTGTGTGTGTGTGTGTGTGTGTGTGTGTGTGTGTGTGTGTGTGTGTGTGTGTGTGTGTGTGTGTGTGTGTGTGCGCTCCTCAGGCTGGTGGACGTGGCTCTGCGCACCATCATGCGGGTCATGTGGTTTGCTGGTGGCTTCCACTGGATCAGCATTAAAGGCAGGCCGGCTCCGCCCGCTGAAGCCTCCATCCTCACCCTCGGCCCGCACTCCTCGTATTTCGACGCCATTCCCGTTACCATGACGATGGCATCCATCGTGATGAAGGCTGAGAGCAAAGACATCCCGCTGTGGGGCAGTGAGTGCTCAGCATTTGAACATTTTTTTTAAATAATAATAAATATATATATATATATATATATATATATATATATATATATATATATATATATATATTGTGTGGGTACATTTTCAGTGTTCTAGATCAAATGAATAATTTACGGTAAACTGAATTTCTTATTAATGTAAAATAAGAACATTTATGTACGTTACTAATTGTTGTTTAGCTAGTTGTTTAACTTTAAACCAAACAGAGTGTGGTAACAAAGTAACATAGTAACATGGTTGACGTGGTAACAGTAACATAGTTGACGCGGTAACATAGTTGACGCAGTGACAAATGATATTGTAACTCAGTTGATGTGGTAACATAGTTGACGCTGTAACAGTTGATGGTAACAGTAAGACAGGTGATGTGGTAGCGTAGATGATGCTGTAACAGAGTTGATGTGGTAACACGGTTGTTACCAGTGTAACGTAGTTGATGCGGTGACAGTTGATATTGTAACTTAGTTGATATGGTAATGTAGTTGACGCTGTAACAGAGTAACATAGTTGATGCTGTAACAGTTAATAGTAACAGTAAGACATTTGACATGGTAGCATAGTTAACACGGTAACATAGTTGACACCGTAACGTAGTTGACGCGGTGACAGTTGATATTGTAACTTAGTTGATGTGGTAACATAGTTGATGCTGTAACAGAGTAACATAGTTGACACTGTAACAGTTGATAGTAACAGTAAGATAGTTGACATGGTAACATAGTTGACACCGTAACGTAGTTGACGCGGTGACAGTTGATATTGTAACTTAGTTGATGTGGTAACATAGTTGATGCTGTAACAGAGTAACATAGTTGACACTGTAACAGTTGATAGTAACAGTAAGATAGTTGACATGGTAACATAGTTGACACCGTAACGTAGTTGACGCGGTGACAGTTGATATTGTAACTTAGTTGATGTGGTAACATAGTTGATGCTGTAACAGAGTAACATAGTTGACACTGTAACAGTTGATAGTAACAGTAAGATAGTTGACATGGTAACATAGTTGACACGGTAACATAGTTGACGCTGTATTGTAGTTGATGCAGTGACAGTTGATATTGTAACTTAGTTGATGTGGTAACATAGTTGACACTGTAACAAAGTATCATAGTTGATGCTGTAACAGAGTAACATAATTAACGCTGTAACAGTTGATAGTAACAGTAAGATAGTTGACACTGTAATATAGTTGATGCTGTAACATAGTTGACGCGGTGACAGTTGATATTGTAACTTAGTTGATGTGGTAACATAGTTGACGCTGTAACAGAGTTGAAGGTAACAGTAGCTTAGTTGATGTGGTAGCACAATTGACAAGGTAGCAAAGTTGACGCTGTAACAGTTGGTGGTAACAGTAAAATAGTTGATGTGGTAGCATAGTTGGTGCTGCAACATAGTTGACGTTGTAATAGAGTTGATGCTGTAACAGTTGACAGAAACAGTTGACTAACATATATGCAGTAGCATAGTTGATGCGCTAACAGTTGACTTAACAGTTACAGAGATGACGCGGTAGCATAGTTGATGGTAACAGTAGCATAGTTGACGCAGTAGGATAGTTGATGCGGTGGCATAGTTGACATGGTAACATGTTTGACGCAGTTACTAAGTAACATAGTTCCACAGTTGAGATTTCCATCATGTTGTGCTTTAGCTCCAGATGCTAACCTCAGAGCAGACCCACATGGTGTGACTGACGCACAATTGAATGTATTTTCATCATGTTGTTGTTTTTAAAAGTGAATGGACTGAAATAGCGCAGTAACAGGATAAGGTCGCGGTGCAGAAGCGTTCAGACTGAGCGTGTGCAGAATCTCAGCAGCGCTTCAGCGTCCTGCATTTAGAGGAAGCTGGTTAGGGTTTGCTAATTGTGGTGTAGGTGTAAATCCCTGATCCACTGCTGGACGCTGAGCTGTAATCCTGCACTGAGGAGATGTGCTGAACAATCACTGATCTCACCGTTCTGCATCATCATCATTGTATTCTTCATTATACTCTTCCTCATCATCATCATCATCATCATCATCATGTGTGTGATTGATTGATAGTGTGTGTGTGTGTGTGTGTGTGTGTGTGTGTGAGAGAGTCAGCTTCAGCAGTGTTTGCTCAGTGTGTTGTGCTGTACTTTAGTGTGTGTCTGCTGTTTCTCCACAGCTCTGATCAAATACATCCGGCCGGTGTTTGTGTCTCGATCGGACCAGGACTCCAGACGCAAAACAGTGGAGGAGATCAAGAGGAGAGCGCATTCTGGAGGAGCCTGGCCACAGGTACACACACACACACAGTGAAGATCAAGATAAGTGTGCATTCAGGAGGACACACACTCACAGATACACACTTACAGCTTACACTGCTGTGACAACACACACTCACAGCTACACGCTTGTGTAATCAGAGTTTCTTGTGTTTTCCAGATCATGATATTTCCAGAAGGGACGTGCACCAATAGATCCTGCCTGATCACGTTTAAACCAGGTGTGTGTGTGTGTGTGTGTGTGTGTGTGTGTGTGTTCCTGCTGTTCTTTGCTCTTCTGTTCAGTGTGATCTAAGAGTGTATGTGTGTGTGTGTGTGTGTGTGTGTGTGTGTGTGTGTGTGTGTGTGTGTGTGTGTGTGTGTGTGTGTGTGTGTGTGTGTGTGTGTGTGTGTGTGTGTGTGTGTGTGTTTCAGGAGCTTTTATTCCAGCAGTTCCTGTTCAGCCGGTCGTGATCCGCTACCCAAACCAGCTGGTGAGACATTAGACTGTTCTCTCATTAAAACACACAGACACACACACACACACACCTTACATCTTTATTTCTGCTGATTGTAGATTATTTGTTTCTGTGTTGGAGTTTGGAAAGTGATGGTAGTGATTCTGACTTCTCGTTGTTTTTGCATCTCCGATTTCCTACTCTATACATTTAAAGGTGCAGTGTGTAAGTTTGACACCCAGTGGTTAAACTAGGTATTGCAGTCATGCTTTAAAGCACTAGCGCACAGGTTGCCAGTTTTACTTTCCGTCTGTTTGTGCCCCCTGGTGGCACAGTCTTCTGTTACACCTAAAAACAAGTTCTTACTCCTTTAGTGCTGCGGCGGCGCCACACACGGCGGTAATGGCCCTTTTGAAGTGTCACCCACTGTATGTCTGTGATACTTGGTATGGCACGTAACGCAGAATATCTGACATTAGCATTGTTCTTCAGATAAACAAGAGTGTTTACTGAGCATGTGTCTGAAATATCTGCAAACATAATAGATGCTGTTTTAAGAGTCAGAAACTGACATACAGCACTTTTGTTTCTCACAGTTGTGGGTTTGTAGGATTCCTCAGTCCTTCAACTCTTTGCTCAAGCTTATTTATTTACTTAGTTCTATCACTTTAAAATAACAAACATGATACATCTACATATTTAGGCTAAAAAACTGCGTTATTTATTTATTTACTCATTTATTTATTTACTTATTTATTTATTTATTTACGTATTTATTTATTTATCTGTTTATTTACTTTATTTATTTACTTATTTATTTATTTATTTTTTTTATTTATGTATTTATTTACTTTATTTATTTATTTACTTTTTTATTTTTTAATTTTTTTTATTTATTTATCTATTTATTTACTTATTTATTTATTTATTTGTGTATGTATATCTTTGTTTTATTTCTTAAGTTTTACTTTCCAAAATGAATCGTCGTTGCACTTAAACAGTTTACAATGATAATTAAGCTTGTTAACAAGTTTTTAATGATTAATAAAGGAATTATAATGCTTTGTTTCATTATTTCATCTTCATTTACAAGTAGTAGGGTATTTACAGCTGCTGTATATTTCTGTTCATTCCCTTCCAGTCCCTTTGTGCCTCCTGGTGGCACAGTGGTAAACTTCTGTTACACCTAAAAACATGTTCTCAATCCCCTTGTGCTGCGGCAGCGCCACACACGGCGGTAATGGTCTTTTTGAAGTGTCACCCGCTGTATATATGTGATACTCAGGGCCGGAGCAAGCTGAACTGCCGCTCTAGGCAAAGGACGGTAACGCCGCCCTCAACCCTAATGTGAAAGCGGGGGTGGGGGTGCCCTCTCTATTCTGCCGCCCTAGACGTGGACATAACTGAGAGTGCGGTGGGCAGTGTTGGGGACGCTGCCCTACAAGCGGATATAACTGAGGGCGCGGGTGGTGAGGGTAGTGTCGGGGACCCCGCCCTCTCTATTCTGCCGCCCTAGACGGCCACCTAGGTCTCCTCTATGGACGCGCTGGCCTTAGTGATACTAATGCTGATGTTCTGCTTTGTGTGTGTGTGTGTGTGTGTGTGTGTTTCAGGACTCAATCACCTGGACATGGCAGGGCCCTGGAGCGTAAGTCACTCTTTCACACTGTATTGATGTGTGTATATCAGGAGTTCTGTTTCTGATACTGCATTTGTATTGATGGGTTGTTCACTGCCTATAGAAATGAACGTCCAGTGATCATAATCCAAGCTTCATTGCACAAATTAATAAACAATGCCTGTATTGATGGATCTCACAGTTTAGTTGTGTTGTACATGTGTGTAGGCTCTCTCCAAACACACACTAATCTTGTGTTGAATGTCTGAAACTCCACTAATGTATGTGTGTGTGTGTGTATGTGTGTGTGTGTGTTGTTCTGCAGATTTAAGATCCTGTGGTTGACGCTCTGTCAGTTTCACAATAAGTTCGAGATCGAGGTGAGACACACACACACACACACACACACACACAATATAAATTAAAGACCTTGTTTTTACTCTAATGAGCATCTGAAAAGTAATAAAGCAATCATAATGCACTAATATATGCGCGCGTGTGTGTGTGTGTGTGTGTGTGTGTGTGTGTGTGTGTGTGTTTCTCAGTATCTGCCCACTTACTCGCCCTCAGAGGAGGAGAAGAAGAACCCGGCACTCTTTGCTAACAATGTGCGCCGCCTGATGGCCAAGTAAGATCTGCACATGTGTGTTTGTGTGCATATGTGTCTGTGCACATGTGTGAATTAAAAATGTGTGTGTGTGTGTGTGTGTGTAGAGCGCTGCAGGTCCCCGTCACAGATTACTCCTTCGAGGACTGTCAGCTGGCGATGGCGGAGGGGCAGATCCGCCTGCCCGTACACACCTGCCTGCTGGAGTTCGCCAAACTGGTGCGCAGTCTGGGGTGAGTCGGCACACACACACTTACTCAAGCATTATTAGTAGTATTAGTCTCAAGATAGTGCCAAAAAAATCAGTAATGTGACAAATAAATGCACAAATATATATATAAATCAACATTTAAAGTGAAGCTAAAGCTTCAAACCTGAAAGAGTTCAACGACAGTTTAGCAAACTGTTGTGGATCCTCTTTAACGGCTGACTGAGAATATGTCCAGAGATGGGTCGATCCTGATGTGTAGTAAGTGATGATGAGGCTGTGCTGTCAGCAGAGGGAGCTCACACACAGAATACTGGAGTTGCTGTGATTACAGCAGTAAAGGGTGTGTGTAGATCAAGATGAACAGACGGAGAGACATAGCACCAAATGATTGCATTAAATAAATAAAGTGTGTGTGTGTGTGTGTTTGTTTCGCTGTGTGGTTTTGTGTGTTTATGTGTGTGTATTTATGCGTGTGTGTGTGTGTGTGTGTGTGTGTGTGTGTGTGTGTGTGTGTGGTCTTTCAGACTGAAGCGGCAGGACTCGGAGCGGCTCCTGCGGGATTATGGGAGCAGAGCTGTGAAGCTGCAGGGCGAAAGACTCAGTCTGGAGGGATTCGCTCAGTTCTTGGACCTGCCTCAGTCTGAGATGCTTAGAGACATGTTCACGCTGTTCGATGAGGTACACTCACATTTATAAAAAACATTCATTAGTTTAGATTACTCCTGAAAACACGGGAGAAAGCTGAACACTTGGACTTTCACTGCTAAAAAAGCTTCTCTTACTCAGAGTTTCTGTCTTGTTTCCAGTCCAAATGTCTAAAACCTCGAGATCAGGAACATTTTCTAGACAAGCAAAACATATAGTGTTGTCTGGAAGAAATTATATCATTATATTATTAATATTAATTAAAGAAATGTTTAGATTTTACTCAAACCCATAGCTAATAAAGCCAGTAAATCTACAGTAATCTTCAGTAAATCTACAGTAATCTTCAGTAAATGTACAGTAATCTTCAGTGTGTTGTCTCTTGTTTTCCCAGGACTGTTTATTAAATAAGGGTTGTGTTTTTCTCTGTGTATTGATCCAGGATCTGATCTGTGTCTAAATCAGTTTGTTATTATTAGTTTAAAATATTTATTTAATGTCTAATTTGTGTCTGTAGAATGAAGACGGCTCGATTGACGTGCGGGAGTTCGTGATCGCTTTCTCTGTGGTGTGTCGACCTGCCAAAACTCTGGACACCATCAGGCTGGCCTTCAGGGTGTGTGTGTGTGTGTGTGTGTGTGTGTGTGTGTGTGTGTGTGTGTGTGTGGGTGTGGGTGTTTATGCGTTTTTGTGTGTGTGCCTTTGCGTGTTTGTGTATGTGTCTGCTGAACACTGTGTGTGTGTGTTCTCTGTGCGTGTTCAGCTGTTCGAGGCAGATGAGGACGGAGCGATCACAGAGAATGAGCTGATGTGTGTGTTGCGGACGGCTCTGGGTGTTGCGGAGCTCAGAGTCGGCCGGCTGTTCAGAGCCATCGATGAGCAGGACTCGGGGAAAATCACATTCGGTAAGAACAAATACAAGACACATCTCAGTTGTAGATCACATATGAAGCAGCTACAGAGACGATACATTAAGATACATATGAAGTATCTACAGATACGATACGATACATATAAAGAAGCTACTGATACAATACGATACATTAAGATACATATGAAGCAGCTACAGACACGATACAATACAATACATTGAGATACATTTCAAGATGCTACTGATACGACACATGAAGCAGTTACTGATATGATACAACATATTAAAGATACATATGAAGCAGCTACTGATTTGATGCGATGCATTAAGATGCATATAAAGCAGCTACCAATGCGATGCATGTGAAGCAGTTACTGATATAATATGATAAATATCAAGCAGCTACTGATACGATAAGATACAATAAGGTACATATAAAGCAGTTACTGATATGATACATCAAGATACATATGAAGCAGCTACTGATACGATACATTAAGGTACATATAAAGCAGTTACTAATATGATACGATACGGTATATTAAGGTACATATAAAGCAGCTACTGACACGATAAGATACGATACATTAAGGTACACATAAAGCAGTTACTGATTTGATATATTGTGTGTGTGTGTGTGTGTGTGTGTGTGTGTGTGTGTGTGTGTGTGTGTGTGTGTGTGTGTGTGTGTGTGTGTGTGTGTGTGCTTGTTCTGCTCAGAGTGTTTCAGGGAGTTTGTGGATCATCATCCAGATTTCGCGGAGCAGTTTCTGTACTCAGAGAACACAGGCTTCGGCAGCAGCTCCCCGACTCACGCCAACGGCTTCTGTGCAGACTTCAGTCCCAGTGAACAGCATCAACACCAACAGCAACACAAACAGCTCCAGCAGCAGCAGCGGCGGCAGAAACAGCACTGAGCACGCTCTCCTCCTCCTCCTGCAGCATTTCTCACCCGCCACGCTTTTATTCTTTCAAGAGCAAATTTAAGGGATTTTTTTTTGCTAAATCAAATACTTGAAAGCCGAGCACTCGTTTGTTTTGTCATCGGTTGATTTATCTGTGTGCATGATCCAGAAGGCGGCGCACACGCGGATCCGCGCAGTTTCTGCTGTTCTGCGGGTCTGCACATGCTCAGTCAGTGTTTGCATGGCAGTATTCCTCCGTGTTCGTGTGTGTGTGTGTGTGTGTGTGTGTGTGTGTGCATGTGTGTGCGTGTGTGTGTGTGTGTGTGTGTGTTTGGAGCGCCGGTGACGGATCTCTGAGCTCTGTCTCCTCTGCTGGACGAGCTGCAGGTCTGAGGTGCAACACACACACACACTGAACAGCAGCTTTTACTGCGCAGCGATTCAGCCCACAACTCCGGCTGCAGGGAAACGGCTTCAGCTTTCTGTAGGGTGTGTGTGTGCGCATACATGTTTGTGTGTGTGTGTGTGTGTGTGTGTGTGCGTGCACTCATGAAGTTGTGTGTGCATGCATGGTTATATGTGTGTGGACAAGAGAGTGCACTCTTACAGTTGTGTGTGTGTGTATGCATTTGTGCATGTGAGTGTGCGTGCATTTAAGTGTGTGTGTGTGTGTTTTGCATGTGTGTGTGTGTGTGTGTTCTCCTTTCATACGGTCCATTCATATTCATAAACGTCCAACGACCAGTTGATGATCAGTCAGAGGGGTTTCTGGGTCGTCGTTGGGTTGTTTTAGTTGTTTTCCTTCAGGTACTGAACTAAAGAACTGCGTTTAAACGGACCAAATCCAGAATAAAGACTGGTGACGTTAGAGAATCAGGAATCTGAAGCGTGACATTCAGAGTTCTCCTCAACGCTAGAGCGTTTACCTTTTGATAATCTCACATATTCCTGTATTTTTCTATTTTCCACTCCAGCGATTCGGCCAATCACAGCGTCTCGTTTCTAGTGTTCTAGCCGTGCTTTTGCTTTGGCATCAAGTCTTCCTTTCTGCAGGTCTGGTGAACAACCGTCACTCTGACGCCCGTATTATCGCCAGATCTCCCGAGTTCAGTTTGTGAATAGCTCCACTGCCGGATGTTTACCAGTTACAGATGTATTTATTCTCGTTTTGAACCACGTCGTGAGGCCGAGCGCAGTTATTTCCTCACGTTTCGGTCTCAAAGAAATTAGATTGAAGACTTTATTTTGCTATAAACGCTGTGATTATTGATGACGCTCAGTTTTTCTATGTTTTTTAATGGCTAATCAGTTTACAGTCAGTCAGTTTAGCGTTATTAAAGTCGGTCCGCAGACTGCGTTTGTTATCAGATCATCAGCCGCTCCTCGCTCTTCAGTTGTCCAGTGTAATCCTCCACATTTCAGCCCAGCAATATTTCAGCAGCGTCGCCACCTTTGTAAATCTATTTCTGATATGTATTTTGAATATTCCGAGTGCGGGGCATTTTGTGAATTTTGATATACATAAAAGAATCTCACTGCCGTGACAGATCTGAGATCAGACCGAGTATGATAACTAGTCTTTCTGCATTATTATTTCTGTTAGCGCTGCCATCTCCTCCAGACTGCTGGTCTTGAATGTGGGCGTATCGAGCGTCCGTCAGTGCTCATCGGCCGGATCTTCAGTCTCTCTGAGCGCATGAAGGCCGAGTCTCGCTGTCTGACTTTACTTTCAGTCTGATTCCTCCTGTACTTTCTCTCTTTAGTGAGTTCTGTCTGTGCTGTTGAACTCTTCATCTGACTGCCAGTTGCTTGGACTGAGCAGAGGGGGGTTGTAGGATTGCTCTGGAACTGATTATCTGTGTTTATAGAGGAGAGTCTCTCCAATCTGTCTTGTTTACACTCGCATGACAAAGAATACTATAGTAATCCATCATAAATGCTGTTGGGCTTTTGAACCTTAATGAAGTACTGGAATTAATCTGCAGTGATTCTACGGTTGCTATGGCAACACAACAACTGTAGTTAATCGTCTGTCGTTATGATTCTACGGTTGCTATAGCAACACAAATACTGTAGCAAATCATCTGTCGTTATGATTCTACAGTTGCTATGGCAACACAACAACCGTAGTAAATCATCTGTTGCTGTGATTTTACTGTTGCTATGGTAACACAACAACTGTAGTAATTGATCTGCCGCAATGATCCTTCAGTTGCTATGGCAACACAACAACTATAGTAATTGATCTGTCATGGTGATTCTACAGTCGCTATGGCAGCACAACAACTGTAGTAATTGATCTGTTGCTGTGATTTTACAGTTGCTATGGCAACACAACTGTAGTAATTGATCTGCCGCAATGATCCTTCAGTTGCTATGGCAACACAACAACTACAGTAATTGATCTGTTGTGGTGATTCTACAGCTGCTATGGTAACACAATAACTGCAGTAATATAAACAAATGCGCCAGTACTGTAGTTTTCTACAACTGTAGGGTATATTATACTGCAATACACCACCGTTTACTGTAGTAAAAACTGAAACATAATACAGTTAAATCAGTTCACTCTAGTTAACAGCACAGTATGCTGGAGCATTGATTAACAGTGTTGTTGATACTTTATTATATTCAGTATAATATACTCTATTATGGTTCAGAAACATTAACAGCATTTCCTCGACATTACTGTAGTATTTTCTCATGTGGGCTTTGGTTACTGTTAAAAAAACGAGACAATGAAACCTTGTTAAACATCAATTTGAATTTGGTTAACAACATCAGTATTTTACAATTACAGTATGATATTATTGTGTGTGTTGCCTTCCTAAAGAATATTTCATTTAGTTAAAGGGATAGTTCACCCACAAATCATTATGTGCTTAAGTATTTGCCCTCCCTCAAGCATGCCCAAGCCTTTATGAGTTTCATCTGTTGAACACAAAGGAAGATGTTTTGAAGAATGCTGAAAACAAGTAACCACTGACGTCCATACTAGGAAAAATAAATAGTGACCGGTTTTCAGCATTCTTCAGAATGTCTACTTTTGTGTTAATCAGAAATAATAACTCATGAAGGCTTGAAGCAGTAGAGTGAGTAAATGATTTCCATTGTTGAGTGAACCGTCCCTTTCACAGAATTGTTTAAACTCCATTAAATTGTTTGTTTTATTTGGAGAAAATGTGGACAAACTCAAAGGTTAGGTTACAGTTTTTCTTATGATATTTTAACCCAGTTATTGTGTTTGTCTAAAATACAGATGAAGTCAAAATTATTGATAGCCATCATGTGATTTGCTTTTATATTTCTATTTTTCCCAAATTTAGTTGAACAGATTCAGGAGTTGTTCTCAGTATTTCCTCTAATGTTTGTTCTTCTGGAGAAAGTCTGATTAGTTTTATTTGGGCTAGAATAAAAGCAGTGTTTAATAGTGTTAAAGTCATGTTAAGCTCAATATTATTCACCCCTTCAGCAATATTAGTGTTGGATTGTCTCCAGAACAAACCACTGTTATACAATGACTTGCCTAATTACCCTAACTTTACCCTGATTACCCTAGTGAAGCCTTTACATGCCACTGTAAGCTGAACACTAGTGACTTGAAGAATATCTTATGTGCTGTCATCATGATGAAGAGGAAACACATCAGCTATTAGAGATGAGTTATTAACACTTATGATCATACATGTGTTCTCTGATAAACAGAAATTGGGGGAAATTCTCAAAGCATTCTACAGGACGGCGAATAATTCTGACTTCAGCTGTGTGTGGACGGTTACAGTGAGAGCGTACAGTAAAGGTGTCCGACTGATGAATGAGTTCCTCTCAGTGATGTTGATCTGAACTCCTCTGTGCTTCTCAGGCTGTTCTGTGTGTCGAGCTCAAGAAGAAAAGCCGTTCTGGCTCTTTCTGACGGCTCTTCTGCCACGTCCGGCTCTGTTTTCTGTTCTCTGGCTTTATTTTCGGATGTTTTCGAGAGTCGTGTGTACAGATGACCTGGTCTGCTCTGCTGGACTACTGTGAAATGACTGTCATGCGGACTCTTGAAGAATAAAAAGGGACATTTGAGCACGAGCTGCTGTTTGTGTCACTCTGTCTCCCTCTAGAGGACAATCTGCACATCACACACACACACACTTAGAGCATCTATTATGCACTTTTATGCAGGGTTTAAACACAGTTGTGTGTCAGCAGTGTGTGAGGATCTCCAGCAGACTCTGATGCTCAACATGACTGAACTGTGTGTATTATAATCAGACTTGATGCAGAAACACTGTGATTGGCGTTCTCTCTTTGTACGTGTCATCAGAGGGGGAAAGCCCCGCCCACCAGTCTCCATCTCATTAGCATGTCCAGCAGGCCTGAGTGAGAGGCAGCTGTCTGTCCATTAGCCATTAGAGTGTTTGAGCTGCTGAAGATGATGTCAGCATAGACTCAGAGGATTATAGATGTGGAGGTGTAGATGAACAGAGACAGGAGCGACATAGACTGACAGAAGACTGAACACACACTCACACTGAAGCACACCTGACCAGCACTCACAACACACACACACACTGCTGTTTCACATCTGAAAAAGTAACACAACACACTACATCAAAATGTGCCTAATGTAATGTGAGGAGTAACTCAAACTCTAGCGGAGAGTAATCCTCACTCAGCTGATGTGTGTGTGTGTGTGTGTGTGTGTGTGTGTGTGTGTGTGTGTGTGTGTGTGTGTGTGTGTGTGTGTGTGTGTGTGTGTGTGTGTGTGCTGTTTAAGGCTAAAGGAAGTGAAACAGACCGGCTGTTCTCTGCTCTGCTGAGTCTAGTCTCCACATTGCTGTCAGTGATGCGGTGAATAAACCCTTTCACACGGTAATAACGGGAAATATCCGGAAGGACTTCACCGGTCAGATCAGAAAGGGCCTGTTCACACGTCAGCTCTTTCAGGAGAACTGTCTGGAAGAGAGAGAGAGAGAGAGTGTGTGTGTGTGTGTGTGTGTGTGAGAGAGAGAGAGAGAGGGACTAATGAGCACACGGCTACTAACCCTCATCATGATGACCTGCAGGAGCATTCATTTAAACTAGTGTGTGTGTGTGTGTGTGTGTGTGTGTGTGATGTCTTGAGCATGGCCTACAAACTCATTCACACACACATACACACACACACTCACGAAACAACAGCCGTTCAGACACCAGAACAAAAGCACTCTTAAAGGAAAACTCCACTGCTTTATTCATTCATTCTCCTTCAGCTCAGTCCCTTTATTCATCAGGGGTCGCCACAGCGGAATGAACCGCCAACTTATCCAGCATATGTTTTACGAAGCGGATGTGTACCTAATAAAGTGGCCAGTAAGTGAGTGTGTATGGGTGTTTACCAGTGCTGGGTTTCAGCTGGAAGGGCATCCACTGTGTAAAACATATGCTGGAATAGTTGGCGGTTCATTCTGCTGCGGAAACCCCTGATATTTCATCATCTTAACTCTTTTTTTCTGGCGTGTTTTCTTTGTTTTTCTCCACAATCTTCATCGAAACTGAGAATGAATCTCCAGGTGTGCCGGGTTCATGGTGTTGGCAGGTGGTGTGCGTGCGTGCGTGTGTGTGTGTGTGCAAATCAATATCTGAAAGGTTTGGATTATTGAATTATCCCCGTCAGACATTAATGATGATAATATCTGTTTAAAGGGCATGCTGGGATATGAAGAGCTGGACACCTGTGCCGTTTCCTAAACACCACATCACTGTCCTCTCATGGCGGCGGCGGCAGTGTGTGTGTGTTGACCGTGTGTGTGCTGAAGATGAAGATATTGAGGAGGCCTCGGCTGTTTCTGCACTGAAGACTGTTGATGCATGTGTGCATCAGTGCAGTTATTTACCTTCACACACTAAAGCGTTCACTAATAAAGGGTCATCTTACTGTTACACTTATCAGCCAAACTTTCTCAATCTGATCCTCAACACCAACAGCTGCCTTCACTAGAGGACTGCACTCAACTGCTCAGCGTTTACACAAGCTGAAACATATTAGCATATTCATTCATCATCCACCAATGAGGGTATGGTTTAGGGGCGGGGTTTGGTGCCACGCCTCCTTTTAAAAATCCTAAATTTTTATCCGACTGAACTTGCAGCCACCAAACTGACAAAGGTAAAGCGGAGATGCTGGAGATCCGGCTGGCTGCTGGAGGTTGTGGAGGGTGTACTGTACATGTGTGTGTTGGTCTGCTAATAACACAGGTGAATGTGTGTGTGTGTGTGTTATCTTCAGTCACGGCTGTAATGCTGTGAAAGGGTAAAATGATAAAGGCAGTGTTTGATCTGAGATTCTGCAGCCAAACTCCTGTCTGATTCAGCAGATGAGCTTCAGATGATTAATGCTCAGCCTCAGGCCACGATTAGAGCTCGCCGCAGATATCACACACACACACACACACACACACATGCACGTGCACATGCCATGCAGAGAGAAACACACACACACACACAGGCACAGACAGATGAAGCAGGTCTGCAGGAAAGTCAGTAAACACTGCGCTCATATCAACAGCTGAGCATTCCTCTGTGTTCTCTACAGTATTTCCCAAATGTTTCTCCAGTGATGCTTTAATAACGCTCTACACAATTAACACAGAATAGTTAGCCTTAGTTCATTTAGAGCAGTGGTCAGCACTGTGGCCTCACAGCTAGAAGATCTCTGGTTCGAGTCTCGGCTGGGTCAGTTGGCGTTTCTGTGTGGAGTTTGCATGTTCTCCCCGTGTTGGTGTGGGTTTCCTCCGGGTGCTCCGGTTTCAGTCCAAACACATGCGCTATAGGGGAACTGATCAACTACACTGGCCGGAGTGCTCGAGTGTGTCCTGGTTCTCCAGATTGGGTGTTGAGCATTGTGTTAATGACACACCTCATAAAATTGAGCTGTTATGAAACACCAACATAACATGTCATCTTGTATATAGCGTAAACGGCTCTGAGAGTGAGGTCAGCAGTTCATCAGGTCACACTACCCAGCAGGCACAGCAGCAGACCACGTTAATATTAGGTTTGATTTAGGTTGTGATGTCAGGTGATCAAAATCCAGTGTGTAGCCAGCGTCTAAGGATAACGTTCATCCATTGAGGATCAAATGAGGTTGATATTTGGTTGATTTCAGGTTGTGTTGGAATGTCACCAACCTTGAGCCAACATCTTAAACCAGCGTCACACTGACGACAGATACTGACATTTACTCATCAGATATGACAACCTAAATCCAACATCTGACAGACGTCATAGTGGTAACGTCCACACAACGTCACCCAGACATTGATATTTGGTTGATTTTGGGTTGGACTCTGGCCTGCTGTTGGGTTCTGACCTGAACTCGATGTTGATTTCTAAATAAAATGCAGCGTCCCCATGATGCTGGGGTGTGGTGTTGATCTGCAGTCATGATGACGTCCTGCGCCTGCTGTGTTAAGTGCTGTAAAGCAGGTTTCATCTCTTCATATGAAACTAATATATAGTTTAAGAGCAAATGACAGCTCGCTCCTGCATTTAAAGTGTGAACTGGTCCTCATGACACATCAATCTGACGCCTGGGTCACACTTTTAATGAGCCATCAGACATTTCAACACAATCTCACGGCAACTCGTAGCTGTTTCGGTTCAGTGGCTGATTCGGATGAGTTCACACAATCTAATTCATACAGTTTAGCACGGTTTCCGTATCTCCAAATGACGGTAGGGTTTAGGCGCCACGTTTCCTTTTTAAAATTGTACATTTCTGTATGAATGAACTTGTTCGATGAATTAGCCACCAAACTGACAAAACCTGAAAGAGCTGTTTCCTCCTGAGATCAGGCGTTTAGCTCATTAAACTAATTAGCTGATTATTATTTATTCATTTTCCTTCAGCTTAGTCCTGTTACAGTGGAATGAACTGCCAACTATTCCAGCATATGTTTTACACGGCGGATGCCCTTCCAGCTGCAACCCATCACTGGAAAACACCCATACACACTCATTTACACTCATACACTACGGCCAGTGTAGTTGATCAGTTCCCCTATAGCGCATGTGTTTGGACTGTGGGGGAAACCGGAGCACCCAGAGGAAACCCACACCAACACGGGGAGAACATGCAAACTCCACACAGAAACACCAACTGACCCAGCTGAGACTCAAACCAGAGAGCTTCTTGCTGAGGTGACCTTCATCGTGAGGTGACAGCACTACCCACTGTGCCACCACAACACCTCTGATTATTAATAGTTAGTAAGACAATAGTCGGGTTTAGGAACAGGCAAGTAGAATAAGAGCATCTATAAGAGCTAATAAACTGTTCATATCTTCATAATAGACAAGTGAGAAGCCAGATCACTCTCAGGTTTTGTCTTGTTTATTATGTTTATTTTAGTTGTAACTGATTAATTATTTAATTTGTTTCCTCCATTGTTTGGGCTTTTCAACATTAAAAGTGGTTGGAGGAAGGATCAGAGTCCCTAATGCCAAAACAAGCAACAACAACAAACATTAAAACACAACAAGTGGAGTTTACAGCTCTACTGCACATCGCAGTTCAGCTTACAGTGACATCTGAGGGATTAATCAGGAATCAGGAGCATCACTGGACAACAGCGGGTTATTCTGAAGACAATCGAAAAATGATAAGAGGAGGCTGATAATACTGACCTTAGAGCTGCTCTTACTCCAGCCAAACTCAGACAAATAAGACTCTATCCAGAGCAAAACACTACAAATAAATTAATCCTATTAAATAAATAAATGAACAGGGCGGCACGGTGGCTCAGTGCTGTTGCACTGTGGCCTCACAGCAAGAAGGTCTCTGGTTTGAGTCTCGGCTGGGTCAGTTGGTGTTTCTGTGTGGAGTTTGCATGTTCTCCCCGTGTTGGTGTGGGTTTCCTCCGGGTGCTCCGGTTTCAGTCCAAACACATGCACTATAGGGGAACTGATCAACTGCACTGGCCGTAGTGTATGAGTGTGTGAATAAGTGTGTATGGGTATTTCCCAGTACTGGATTGCAGCTGGAAGGGCATCCACTGCGTAAAACATGCTGGAATAGTTAGCGGTTCATTCCACAGTGGTGACCACTGATGAATAAAGGACTAAGCTGACTGTAAATGTAGACGGACAGACGGATAAATAAATCAGTCAAACAACAAGAATAAGGTATGAAAGGGGGACGCTGTGCTGATGAAGAGAGGAGGAGGAGACTGGAGCATGTGTGTGTGTGTGCGGTTCTACCTGTGTGGGAGAAAGAGTCTCCTCCTCCTGCATCTACACGCGCACACACACACACACACACACTCATAATGTCCATCATTATCTGAGCTCTGACCAGCTTCATCAATGCATGGAGAAGTGAGAGTCTGTCTGGAGAAGCGCTTCACCCCACACTGAAGGTACGCTTTACTTCTCTCTTATTTCCTGCAGGATGTGTGTTTGGCGGATCTCTGGAGCTCAACAGGTTCTGCTTTCCTCTCTTTATTTGCTCTCTCATTTATTCTCACGCTGGAGTTGATCAGAATTGAGTTCAACAGATGAACATCTTCAGTGTTGGTAACTTTATTATCCTAATATAGGCTTTTAATTAGTTCTTGATGTAGATTAAATCAGTTTGCTCCTCTGTTTTTTAAATATGTAATATATTGTAGAATAAATTGACCCAAAATGACTTTAATAATCTCTAAATTCTGTTTTAATGAGAATAAAAGTGTTTAGTTTTGAGCGAGCTCGTGGATATTAATGGGCTGTTTGAAGATCCCTTCATTTCAGAGAACATATGCTTATTAAACATCAGTAAATCAGCTGTTTTAATAATATTTTGATCTGAGTAAACCCAGAAACTGACAGTTATCCCATATTTATACTTGTTTTAAATAGTTTATCTTATATTTGAGAGTCACAAATGAGCTGAAACACTGAATATCCTCCTCCGTCACTGTCTTCAACATGAGCATCATCACCCTGAATCCCTTTGAGATTATTTATAATATTAATAATAATAATAATAATAAATGTTTATTGGTCACTAAATCCTGTTTTATGTTAGTTTTGAGTAAGCTCGTGTTTATTCATCGGCTGTTTGAAGATCTCTTCATACAGAGACAATATGTTCAGTAAACAGCAGTTTGTTTTAATAATATTTGAGTAAATGCTCGTTTATTGTTTATTACTATAATAATATTATTCTACAGTTTATATTTTTATGTATTTATAAATTAATTTTATTTTTTATTTTATTTTATAGTTGAGTTTTTCACAAATGAGCTGAAAACTAAATATCCTCATTGTGTTCTTCAATATGAGCATCATCATCATCATCATCATCATCATCATCATCAATCTTAGTTTTTAACATTTACTTAGATTAATCAGTTAGTGATGTATTAAAGAGATCAAACCAAAATGTGGTGATTTAATTATCAAACATATAAATTTTGCATCATTTTAAAGAAGAAATTTGACCCATGATGACGTTCACAATGCAAATTAATAACCAAATCTTGTTTTAATTTTTATTAAAATGATGATTATTTGAATGAAATTAGCCCAAGCTCATGTTTATTAATCAGCCGTTTCCATCATCTACATGCGTTCAGCTCAGAGAACATATCCTGTATTAAACAGCAGTAGATCAATTGTTTTATAAATAATATTTGAGTAAAACGGGCATTTATTAATTATTAGTAGTATAATATAATTAGTATTTTTATAATTATATATTCATTTATTTTATTATTTTTTATTATATTACATTTTATATTTGAGTTTGTCACAAATGAGCTGAAAAAGCAAGTATCCTCCCTGTTTACTGTCTTCAATATGAGCATCATCATCATCATCAGTCCTTTTATATTTAGCTTCATTCATTATTGATGTATTAAAGAGAGTGATATTTTGGTCACCTGTTAGTCAAGATATATATATATATATATATATATATATCAAACAATTTTTAGGGTAAAATTTGACCCAGAATGACATTCACAATGCAAATCGATCATCAACTCTTGTTTTTATGTGATGAAAATGATGATTATTTGAATGAAATTAGCCCCAGCTCATGTTTATTAATCAGCCGTCTCCATCATGTGGATGTGTTCAGCTCAGAGAAAATATGCTGTATTTAACATCAGCAAATTATTTATTTTATTAATAGTATTTGAGTAAAACGGACATTTATCATTTTTATTTTTATGTATTCATACATTTATTTATTTTTATTAATATATTTATCTTATATTAGAGTTTGTCACGAATGAGCTGAAAAGCTGAATACCCTTCTTGTTTATGAGCATCATCGTCAGTCCTTTCATATTTAGCTTCATTAGTTGATGTATTAAACTGATTAAACCGTACAGTATCTTGTTCACCTGTTTATCAGACTTACATATTTACATGCTTTATAAGATTAAATTAGACCCATAAGGACGTTCACAATGTAAATTTATCACCAAACCTTGTTTTAATGTTATGAAAATGATGATTATTTGAATGAAATTAGCCCCAGTTCATGTTTATTAATCAGCCGTCTCCATCATGTGGGTCTGTTCAGTTTGATCAACAATAAAATATGGTGGATTAAACATCAGCATCATTTGCTTTAACTGTATTTTGATTTGACTGATATTAATAGATTATTATGATTATGATATTTTATGAGAGGTTGAGTTTGTGTGGTTGGTGTAGTCAACAGATTCAATCATGTATTGTTGATCTAAAAGGGCTTCATCACTCTCTAAATTTCAGTGTAAATAAAATCAGTTTGACGGCGCTCATGTTTATTATAGCATATGAGATCAATGAGAAATCATGGTGCATTAAACATCAGGCGTTGAGCTGTGATTTGTGTTAATTGCAGCCTGATGTGGTGTGGTTTATTCTGATTAAACAGATCCACATGTGACGCATTTCATATTCCTCTGTAGAACAGATCTGTGAGTGCTCCGTCTGATTGTGTCCTGCTGTGAGTGGGTCTGTCGTTAAACATGTCTGAATCTCAGTAAGAGCGGTCTGTTTCTGGTATTTTACTGTTTGCTTGAAGGAGTTTTGGTAGTAATGAATAATGCAGACATGTTAGTTACAGCATAATGATTATTTTAAAGCTAAACAGATTCACGTTTCATATCTGATCTGGTGTGAAATATATCTGTTTTTGTCCTTGAGTTGTCTTTAAATGTGTTGGGATTGGAGTAGATCTGGTCCGTGCTGGTGTTTAGCCTTTGCTCAGATGATTTTGGCAGTAATGAATGAGTAATGAGATGTTAATTATGACAGAACCGCTCTTCTGTTTTTTAATATTTTATATTTGATTGTGTTGAGCTCAGTGTTTTTGCTTCACTTTGCTCATGTTTGGTTATGCTAGAAGGATGTTTAATGGTAATAAATATTGTATGACATGTTTATTATAGGCTAATAATAATAATAATGTATTTATGTTTGACTGTTGAACAGATTCTTCATGTCAGTCTGTTAGTTTATTGGTGTATTAAATTGGATTTTTGTTGCTTGTTGACGTGTTCATTACAGCGTAAAGATTAATCGAACATGCGCTCTTACTGACAGATCCTCAAGTGAGGAGTTTTACATGAGATTGTGAATAGATTTGAGTCAGTGTTTTCGGTGCTTTCTTGCTTTGCTTAAGTTTGTGCTTGTTTTTTGTCTGTTTGCTTGTTTGTTTTTGTGTGACATTTTCTTTATTTGTATGTTTGTTTGCTTTTGTTTGTGCTTGTTTTTGTATTTTTTGTTTGTTACCTCTGTTTTTGTTTGATGTTTTTTGTTTATTTTTGTTTGTGTGCTTCTTTGTATATTTGTAAGTTTGTTTTTCTTCCTGTGCTTGTTTGTATGTTTATTCGGTGCTTGATTGTATGTTTGTTTGTTTTTGTTTGATGTTTGTTCGGTTTTGATTGATGTTTTTTGTTTGTTTCTGTGCTTGTTTGTTTTGTCTGTTTGTTTTTATTTGATGCTTTTTGTTTGTTTATTTGCATGTTTGTTTTTTGTTTGTTATTTTTGCTTGATTTTTTTTGTTTGATATTTGTTTTGTTTTGATTGATGTTTTTTGTTTGTTTGTCTGCTTGTTTATTTTGTCTGTTTGTTTTTGTTTGATGCTTTTTGTTTCTTTGTTTGCTTGTTTGTATGTTTGTTTGTTTTTGTTTAATGTTTATTATTTGAATTTTGTTTTGTTTAGATTGATGTTTTTTGTTTGTGTGCTTGCTTATTTTGCTGTTTGTTTTTGTTTGATGTTTTTTGTTTGTTTCGTTTTTGTTTGTTTATTTTTGTTTGATGTCTTTTGTTTGGTTTTGTTTGATGTTTTTAGTTTGTGTGTTTGTTTATTTTGTGTGTTTGGCTTTTTTTTGTATGTTTGTTTGCTTTTGTTTGTGCTTGTTTCGTTTGATTCTTTTGTTTTTTTGCTTTTGTTTGTGCTTGTTTTTGACATATTTTTTGTTTGTTTGCTTTTGTTTGTGCTTGTTTCTGTTTGCTTGTTGTTTATTTAAGATTGTGCTTGTGTTTTGTTTGCTTGTTTGAATGCTTGTTTTTGTTTGTTTGTTTTTTGACATTTTTTGTTTATTTGTATGTTTGCTTGCTTTTGTTTGTGTTTGTTTTTTTAGTTTTTGTACCTTTATTTGACTTTTTTTTCTTTTTTTGTGTGCTTGCTTGTTTGTATGTTTTTCAGGTTTGCTTTTGTTTTTGTGCTTGTTTGTATGTTTGTTTGTTTTTGTTAGATGTTTTTTGTTTGTTTGTTTGCTTGTTCGTACGTTTGTTTGGTTTTGTTTGATGTTTTTTTGTTTGTTTGTTTGTTTGTTTGCATGTTTGTTTGCTTTTGATTGTGCTTGTTTTTTTTTCTTTGTTTTTTTTTTGTATGTTTGCTTATTTGGTTTTGTTTGATGTTTTTTGTTTGTTTGTATGCTTTAGTTTGTTTTAGTTAGTTAGTTTGTTTTAAAGTTTAAAATAAGCTAGAAAATATGTGTTGAATACCAGTCTTTTATTGGTGGAATGGTTAATAAATGAAAGGTCATTTTAGATAATTCGATTCAGGCAAAGCTGAATATTCATTAAGACACAGCTCCTGTTTTACATGTGTATTTTTACAGGAACGCATCACATTTATCATCTTAAATCACTGCAACATATTTTGTTTTTCAGTGAACATCAGTGCTGAATGTACTTTATCCCACTTATTACATGACTACTGGCCACAAAATCTAAACATTAGACACCTAACAGTGTGTTTTGAGCTGTAAAGGATTATAAACTCTTTAATTGAATGCAAAGAAACAGAAACAGCTGATGGAGTATACACCAACCTGCGCATTTCCCAGACACTAGATGGCGCCAAACTAAACTAATTTTAATTCTATTTTTGTGTGTGTGTCCATCAGAGCATCTCCTCCTCAGTCTCCTGTGCATGCCCATGCTGAGAGGCAGACCGGCGGTCACACACACACGCACACGCACACACACACACATGTCCTCCGTCAGCGGCTCCAGCAGCGCCGCCGGGCCCCGAGAGGTGGAGCTGGTGCTGGTGAAGGAGCAGAATGGGGTTCAGTTCACCTCCTCCAGCCTGCGGAGCCCCGGTGCGCACTCACACACACACACCCACACTCACACACACCCGTCCGGACAGCAGCGTGAGACCTGGGGCAAGAAGATCGACTTTCTGCTGTCCGTCATCGGCTTCGCTGTGGATCTGGCCAACGTCTGGAGGTTCCCATACCTGTGCTACAAGAATGGCGGAGGTGGACAAACACACACACACACACACACACACTGATGAAAAAAATAATGAAACCCAAACTGAAGACTCTGTGAGCGTCCCTCACAGGTGTTTTCTCTCGGTGTGTGTGTGTTCAGGAGCGTTCCTGGTGCCGTATCTCTTCTTCATGGTGATCGCCGGGATGCCGCTCTTCTACATGGAGCTGGCGCTGGGTCAATATAACCGTGAAGGAGCCGCCGGCGTCTGGAAGATCTGCCCCATATTCAAAGGTACATGTCCAGCTGCAGAGAGCAGATGACAGGTGCTGGTTATCACGCGCACTCAGATGGAAGACGCACACAAATGGGCTTTTAGCACGACACACTTTGCAGGAACGCAGATTTGGTGTCACTTCACCATTAATTTAGAGTTTAGAGGAGACGCTGGACGACAGTGACCTTCACTGCTGTTGTACACACACCTTTACAGTCTGCAGATGAGTTATCCGAGTCGAAAACACACATTAAATCAGGCTATATAGAAGCAAAGCATCTGTTTAACTGTTCCAAATAACTTTATAGCCAAATATGTAAGAGATAAAGCCCATTCAGGAGGTTATCACAGAATAAAGCTCCACATATAAGGGTTTATTCTGCAAAAACAGCCACCTCAATGTACTTTTGCAGTCTGCAGATGAGTTATCAGAGTCGAAAACACACATTAAATCAGGCTATATGGAAGCAAAGCAATAGGAGATAATAAAATGCATGCTTTGCTTCTGTTTAGCATTATTTAATATGTGTTTTCAATACCTATAACTCATCTGCAGACTATAAAAGTACATCCAGGAGGCTGTTATCACAGATTAAAACTTGATATATATATATATGGCTTCACTGTATATATGACTGAAGGGTTTATTCTGCAAAGACAATCGCTTGCATGTACTTTTACAGTCTGCAGATGGATTACTGGAGTCAGAATAACACACTAAATAATGTTAAATAGAAGCAAAGCAACCCTTTCAAATAACTGATTAAGTTTCGAGTTAAATAAATGACTGATAAAGCACATCCAGGAGGTTGTTATCACAGAATAAAGCTCAACATGTGGGAGTTTACTCAGCCGAAACAACCTCCTGAATGCATTGTGACAGTCTGCAGATGCGTTATAGGAGTCTCATGTGAAATACTGCTGTACAGGAGCATGACTACATCCAGATGTGTTATTTATAGCAGAATAAACTCTTATTGAGCTCCACACGGTGGTTCATCTATAACTTATTTCACTCGTCTGCAGACTGTAAAGGTACATCCAGGAGGCTA
>NC_141036.1:167500-170000 GCF_052040795.2 Danio rerio | reverse complement strand
AAGGTCAGCGGGAGGGAGGACGTGTGTGTGTGTGTGTGTGTGTGTGTGTGTGTGTGTGTCACTGTTCATAGCCTGTGTGTGTGTGTGTGTGTGTGTGTTCATGGGTCATTTAAAGGGTCAGTTCACCCCAAAATCGAGATGATATTCAGCATTCCCTCTCCCTGCAGTGACTCTGCAGCAGTAAAGCAGTTGTCCACCACTGCTGTGTGAGTGCTGTATTGTCAGTGTTCACTACTCAGGGTGCCTAGAGAGAGTGTTGAGAAGCCTGTGTTCTCCAGATTCCCATGAGCCTCCGCCGGTGGGAAACAGCGCAGTAAAAGGCGTCCCAGGAGAAACTGCCGACCTCAGAGCAACACACATCTGCATTGGCGTGGTGTGTGTGTGTGTGTGTGTTTGTGTCACGGCCTCTGCGTCGCAGGGTTAGCATTAGCCTGGAGCCGCTTCAGCGCTAATGAGACTAAGATCTTGTTTTGGTGTGTGTTGTGGCCGGGACTCGCTGATGCAGCACTGAAATGAGGGTGTGTTTCACTCCAGCACTCAACGCCAGTGGAACCGGCTCAAATTAGCGGTGAAAGCTCTGCCGCCGGAAAACTGAAAGCAGCTGTAGGGTAATTAAACTAAACGCAAGATTTTAGAGCAGCTCAAAACAATAGTGCAGTGCGGAGAGCTCCTCCAACAGCAGTAAACAAGAGGCCAGGAGCGGGTCAGCGCTGAACACTCTTCTGAACACTCCGAGCTCACGCTACAGCTCTAATCATCACCCATCAGCATGCATATGAAGCTGTGTCATGTCCACTTCACATAGTCATAGCTTAGCTCAACCCCACCTGCACCACTACAATAGGGCTTAAAGGGGCAGTTCAGCCCACAAACAGCAGTTCTGTCATCAGCCTTTACACCAGTTTCAGTATTCAGCTAAACACAGAGAACATATCTTTAATACATGTAGAAAACCTGCAACTACTGACTTTAATTGAGGAACTTATTTTGTGTTGAACAGAATACAGAAACTGGCTAACACTCTATTCTGATGCTCCGCTGGAGTATTACTGTCTGCTTCATATCTGCTGATGCTGCTCCTAAACAGACATCCAGCTGACTAGCAGGAACTACAAGTACATGTCCACTTACACTGACCCTAACCCTGACTGTGCTGACATGTGTTTAGATGTCTGTTTCTGTTCAGTGTGTGGGTCTAGAGTCCAAGACAAATTTCCCCATTAGGGACAATAAAGCGTAAACAAACAAACAAACAAACAAACAAACAAACCCTAACCCAAACCCAGTCTACTTATAATCTATTGAGAATAGTTGACATGTAGATGCAATGTGACAAACGCACCATCAACATAAAGCTTCATCAGCACTTGAGGGAGAGTAAATAATGAGCACTGTTCAATCTGTGGGTGAACTGACCCTTAATCAGCTCTCAAACCTCCCCACAGCACTAAACCACTGCAGTCGCCTACACTTACAGGGTCAGTTCACCCACAAATCAGCACTGACTCTCTATTTACCCTGCCTCTAGTGCTTCCACGTTTTCCTTTTCTGTTAAACACAAAAGAAGATATACACGATAGTTTAAAGCCACTGACTTCCATAGTGTGAAATCAAACACAGTGGAGGTCAAAGGTTACAGCTTTATAAATGATCTTCTTAAGTGTTAAAATCTCAACTCAGTCTGGAACGAGTGAATAAATCATGACTGAATTTACATTTGTGGTTGAACTGTCCATTTAACCACACCTAAACCCACTCACACCGCTACACCAGTCTCTAACCATTACACCCAGCGCTTCATTTGTGCCGAAACACGTCGGATCACTTTCTTTTGCGGTTCCCCAATCCTCTTCACTTTCGTCCACAACACTCCTCCATCATCCAATGCTGGGGCTGACAATCCACAACAATCTAGCCCATGCAGATCACTGCAGAACTACAAATCTGCCAGCAAATGAACTACAACTCCCTTCATGCACCACACACACACACCTGTTCTGCTTCACCTTTGATCACACACACACACACACACAGCAGGCAGCTGCTCCGTGACAGATCTCTCAGACTGTATGAACGGCTCAGGTTGACACGTTCACGGCTGAGTCTGTTAGTCTGGTAGTGATTCTCAGCATATTCTTCAGGCCAGTCGTTCTGTGTCTCAGCTCTTTGCTGTGGACGAATGTCTGCTCTCTGTTCTCATCACGTCAGGAATATCTGAGAAACAAAACCCCTTCCACAGCACAGGGAATCAGTCTGCCCTCAGCTGAGCATCAGGCGGAGTTATTCTCATTTATCCTGTGTGTTTGTCAGCACACTCTCCTCAGACGTGTGTGATTCTCTGACGACAGAACCCGCACAGCGTCTACAGTAATGCTGCTGGGTCTCCAGAATGTTCTGCATGTGAACTGTGGATCACGGTCTCAGCGCAGACAGAAGCTCAGAGCGCAGGAATGTCAACATTTCCAATAGCAGAGACAAAGACATGATGACGAGTGTGTGT
>NC_141036.1:155000-157500 GCF_052040795.2 Danio rerio | reverse complement strand
CATTATTCAGACACTAGATGGAGACAAACCATCAAAATCAATCAAAAAGTGAGGAGCGACAGATGAGCGTGTAAATATGGATCTGGATGTCAGTATATGAATGTTTGCACTCACTGAAGGTGATTCTTGGATAAGTGTGTGTTATTCGACGGTTGTTATCTGGGAAGAACAGACCTTGTAATGTCATGACTGACCAATCAGAATCAATTAATTGCAGAAAGCCGTGTAATAAGAAAGGAATAATCTACATCCAGCTTGTTGTTATTGTAGCATAAAGCCTGACAGGTTTAGCAGAAACTGTTGTATAAGACTGAAGTGCTTTACTCAGGTAAAACAACTTGCTGGATGTACATTATCCTGCTTATTACATGACTACTGCAACACAACTAAACAATTAGAATCTAAACACTGGTCTGAGCTCATTTAATACCTCTTTAATTAAATGTAAAATGTGCAGAAAGAAAAATGACTGGATGCAGCCACACCAGCCTATGGGTTATTTTGATTAATCAGTCACAAGATGGCGCTAATCAGTCAGGAACTGCAGAGTGACAGACACATATATAAAACTGTCCACTAATGCTCAAAAACTAACGCTCAGGTGTCAATCTCAGTTCCTGGAGGGCCACAGCTCTGCACCGTTTAGCTTTAACCCTGATTAAACACTCCTGATCAAACTAACTGAGTCCTTCAGGCTTGATTGACACCTGCAGGTAAGTGTGCTGGAACTGAACTGTGCAGAGCTGCGGCCCTGCAGGAACTGAGTTTGACACCCCTGACAGAGATGATTGCGCTTTTATTAGTTTAATCATGTGATGTCTAGAAATAACATACCTTGGAAGGCTGTGATTGACCAATCAGAATCAAGTATTGTAGAGAGCCATGTAATAACTATAGAGTATATAACAGGCACCGCTACTCCTGCTGTGCGTCACTGTGTGGAATACAGTTAACAGCAGATGCACTGGTGACCACCAGAGGTGACCTCTATGCAAACATAGACATTTTCCAAAGCACAATGCCCTGGCCTGTATAGCCTCAATTCTGCTGCTGATTAGATTCATATTTGTATGACTCAATATGGGTTTTTGGCACCTGCTTTTGTTTTGGAGCTGATGGGGGAAGCATGTTTTCAGTCTCTGGGTTTTACAGACAAGCTCCTCTTAAAACAACGGAAGTCTATCTCAGACCACACAAATGCAAAAGGCTTCACAGAGCAGCACAGGAGAGGTTTTCATCATGAAGACATGCCTGAACATGCCTCGTCTCTCTGAGGGTTTAGAGCTCGCAGACGCAGTGAAAAGCCTGAGCTTTCCTTGACCTCGGATTTCTATTCAGCAATAATTAGACTCTCGAATCCAACCCGCAGTAAACGTTCCGCCCGGATTACATCAGCATTCCAGCGAGCAAATAGCACAGCGGCCATTTGAGCCAGTTTCATGGTGAACAGCGAGGATCCTTTAGCTGGCTGTGCTTTTACCTCAGTTTCTGCACGCCTGCCATTTCCTCCATGCAGCGGCACAACAACATGCATGATCAGGCCTCCAGAGCGTCCCGCGGCAGACAAATTGGCCTTTTATTGCGGTTGTTGACTGTGGAACGAGCCTCAGATGAGCGCTGGAGGTTTACATCCGACAAACAGTGAAGTCTGAACAAGCACAGCGGTTACGAAACGCCACGGTGAGGATGAGAAACCGCAAAACTGATTAGCATACCATCATCACTATTAACATTTGACATCTGCCTCCAATACACACTGTCCTGATCAGGCCAGAATCATCCACATGAAGATCAACGCTCTCTGGAAAGAGGCTGGAAAAGTTTCAAGGCAGTCAATGCATAGTCTGGGTTCAGCGCTCTAATTCAACATTATCTCAAGGTTAATAGCCCTGACACACTTAATACGCACTTAATAACCCAATAACCCAGCGCTACATCATTACGCCTCCCTCACAGCGCTACGCTGGGGACGCGGACCACGACAACAACCATAATCATCTCCCAGACACTAATGCACAGCTGGAGTCTGCGGATCATCCATGAAGCCATGTGCTGGTGTTTAGGACGGACTCTGCAGCTCAGTCAGTGTCAGATCTGGGAGAAAACACTCCTTCAGATAATAAACCACAATGAAGACCACACGCTCACAGACGGAGCCGCCGTATGTGCAGACAGAGAATGTCTTCAGTAGGAAACTGCTGGAATTTGCCAAAATATCTTGCAGGTCATGCTGAGATTAAACGGCAGGCGTGAGCACAGTCAGAGATACGGACATTTCGATGTGTTCCCCATGACTGAGACACTCACTCAGTTGAAGATCATTGCTGTCTGCATGCTTCAACATCCACAGGAGGTCATATATTCACAGCGTTAATGTTTGGTGTAGTGAAATCTTATCTTGAGAACCCATTAAATCTGCTGTGCTGTGAGAGATGTTGATCTGCAGTTCCCCTTCACTTCCCTCGCAGTAATTACACTCATCCTGAAGACAGATGATGGA
>NC_141036.1:125000-145000 GCF_052040795.2 Danio rerio | reverse complement strand
CACACACACACACACACACACACACACACACACACACACACACACACACACTGTACTCCTGCTCATGACTCCTCCAGTGAATGCTCCTCAACTCTTTTACAGTCCACTGGATTTCTCCAGCAGAGATAGGCAAGAGTTGTGCCAGAGGACTTCACGAACACATTCTGCGAGACTCTCAGGGGCTAAATCTGCACATTACTGGCCTTTAGCTCACTATAAACATGATAACTATTGTGAAACCATGAATAATAATAATAATAATAAGAAGAAGAAGAAGAAGAAGAAAATAATAATAACAACAACAGTAATATGAATAATATAATAATAATAATAACAATAATAATAATAATAAGAAGAAGAAGAAGAAGAATAAAATAATAATAATAATAATAATAATAATAATAATAATAACAAAAATAATAAGAAGAAGAAGAAGAAAAACAATAATAATAATAATAATAATATTAATAATAATAATAACAATAAAAATGGATTTTTGTGTCGACACCTAAAACACACTCATTAACCTCCCCAAATAAAAGCACAGCATGGCAGTGAGAGCTGTGGTCTGCTGTCAGACATTCTCCATTATACAGCAGGTCTTAGCAGTAGAACTGCTCTGATGTAAACACAGTTACTTTATTGAGGTCAAACTAGACTATATCACACACACACACACACACACACACGTGCCCAATGACAGCAGGAGGATGTAAGCATGAGCTACAGACTGTAGTTAGAGAGATGATGAAGTGAGCGCGTGTGTGAACGCATGAGCTGTCATGACCGTGTGAAGTGGAGATCACTGAACGCTTGATGACAGCTCTGCCCCGCGTGATGTCTTCAGCTACTTTACCTGCTCATCTCACACTGTTCATGAACACATGAGGTGACGCAGGTAAAGTGAGCGAGAGC
Source organism: Danio rerio (assembly GCF_052040795.2). NCBI lineage: Eukaryota > Metazoa > Chordata > Actinopteri > Cypriniformes > Danionidae > Danio > Danio rerio. The sequence continues at coordinate 144,085 of NC_141036.1, read as the reverse complement.
GATCAGGATCTGGAGTAATGACCGTAATAACCCTCAGCGGCTCTGCTCTGGGTTCCTCATCACGGTACTGTACATCAGCCCTGAACACTGCTGACTAGCTCTGTGCTCATTCCCACTGCCAGAGTTTCCCGTCACACCAGTTCTGATGAGGTCAGTGGAGCACTGCAGATACTGGAGGAACACGCTCGACACGCCACAACATCACGGCAACATCATCTGAAGAAGCAGCACACTGCACACTTCACAACACTCAGACTGCGGTCATCTGCTGCCGCTCAGTGACACGCCAGAGGAGATTCCACAGCTCTGTAGCATATATAAAGATGATGATGAGAATAATAATAATAATGATAATCAATTATTGTTATTCAAATGACTATAAACTATTTAAAATGTTTGCTGTACATCATAACATACAAGTGCACTGTTACAGGTCTATACAGTCACTTCTTTTATTTGTGTGTGTGTGTGTGTGTGTGTGTGTGTGTGTGTGTGTGTGTGTGTGTGTGTGTGTGTGTGTGTGTGTGTGTGTGTGTGTGTGTCCTCTACAGTTGTGTTTACACTGAAGTCTGCTCTCTTCTGGAGGACTGACACTAACACAAGCAGTGCTGCTGAAGGGCATGCTGGGATACGCCGACCTTTCCTGCTATCATTATTAATACATGCAGAGTATTAGGAAAGGTTAATGAGTGAGAGAGAGCGTCCTCACCAACACACACACACACACACACACACACACACACACACACACACACATCAGCTCTGACACTCAACACTCAGAGTTTCTGACCTGTTTCTAGTGCAGATATCTACAAACTCTGACATGTGAGAGCAGCAGAGATGTTTGTGTGTGTGTGTGTGTGTGTGTGTGTGTGTGTGTGTGTGTGTGTGTGTTCAGCAGTGATGAGTCAGGATGAAGAGAGTTTACAGTAACGCCAGCAGAAGACAGCAGAACAACACTCCTGTTCCCTTCAACACCAGATTACTCTGCTCACTGTGAAGAGTTTGTCGGTATCTGGACTGGAAACAAGACACAAACTCTGAGCGTTTTAGCAGTGCACGCACACACACACACACACACACACACACACACACACACACACACACACACACACACACAGACTGAGAGAAGATCAGCTTCACACACCCCTGACGCTGCTCTCTCTGTGCTCCGGCCAGCGGGGGTCTTCATGACAGGATTGTGGAGGTTTTGCATTTTCATTGCTGCTCATCTGATGGGTTATTTCAGCCCGATCCTCCAGAGTGTGTGTGTGTGTGTTCTGCAGACTCAGGGAATGACACACACTTCCCGATCCGCATGCAAACACGCCCACTTTAAACACCGGAGGCCGCAGTGACACACACACACACACACACACACACACACACTCCACAGGCCAGGAAAGTGCACGTTTGGCAAGAGCAGACCACCCGCTACTGACATCACACACACACACACACAACCACACACACACACACACTCAGACACACAGTACAGGCACAGACACACACACACACAGTCTGGCTGAAGCAGGAGGAGCCGCTCTCATTCACAGCCCAGACAGGGTGTAAAGAGCATCAGCATTCCTGAAGCCGACACACAGATCCTGCCAAACACAGAGCAGTGTGTGTGTGTGTGTGTGTGTGTGTGTGTGTGTTTGTGTGTGTGTGAAGACCATGTGTGTTCTCCAACCCAAACCAGCAGGAGTGTGCATGTGTGAGAAGTGTTTATATGCCTGTGTTTGTGTGTGTGTGTGTGTGTGTGTGTGTGTGTGTGTGTGTGTGTCTGTGTGTGTCTGTGTGTGTGTGTGTGTGTGTGTGTGTTTACTCTGAGTTACAGTATTGTCCTCACACACGTGTTGAGCTGCTCTCCTGACTGATGAAGCCCTCACCGGCGGCTGATGAGGAGCTGGAGTCAGTCTGAGTCTGAGGTGTGCAGTGGAGCACAGGACCCCCACTCACTCGCTCACTCACTCACTCACTCACTCACTCACTCGCTCACTCGCTCACTCGCTCACTCACTCTCACTCACTCACTCTCGCTCACTCGCTCACTCACTCTCGCTCACTCACTCACTCATTTCCCCTCAGCTGAGTCCTTTATTCATCAGGGGTCGACACAGCGGAATGAACCACCAACTACTCCAGCATGTGTTTTACACAGCGGATGCCCTTCCGTCTGCAACCGAGTACTGGGAAACACCCATACACACTCATACACTACGGCCAGTGTAGTTGATCAGTTCCCCTATAGCGCATGTGTTTGGACTGTGGGGGAAACCGGAGCACCCGGAGGAAACCCACACCAACACGGGGAGAACATGCAAACTCCACACATCAGTTGTGTCTGTCTTTCAGCATAGTCTATGCCTAATCAGTGGTCGCCACAGCAGAATGAACCACTCATGTTTAAGGAAACTATAGAAGTCGGTGGGTTTTCAGCATTCTTCAAAATATCTTCTTTTGTGTTCGACAGAAGAAAGAAACTCATCAGGGTTTATAACCACTCGAGGAGGAGTAAATAGTGAGTAAATGATCATGTTTGGGTGAACTGACCCTTTCGCCCTGCAGTCCATCCCAGCATCGCCATCATAGCAGAACACACCAAAGATCTGCAGCCTGAGGTCCGAGCAAACCCTCTCCATACTGCCAGTCAAACTACAGTGACGTAAGAATCCCACACAACAGCCGGCTCCTCCACATCTGTGCTCTTCATCTCTCCCTGTCTTCCTCATCTCCAGTGCCGGCCCGTCCAACAGGTAATGTAGAGTGTCGATTAGCACCTCGCACATCCCTCATCAGCATCAACGCTTGACAGGGGGCGTGTCTGAAATTGGGGCTGGCGCAAAAGTCTAAGAAGCATCGGCCAATGAAATTAATCTGCAACCGGTAGAGATCTGAGAACATTTAAATTTACATACAGGGATCTGATTGGTCGACGCCCTTATCAGCATTGAAATGTTCGATCAGAAGACAACTTTTACCCCAGGCGAAGATTCTATGGCGGAGAAATCGCCAACCGCATATGCAGTAGTTAATAAACCGCACATTAACCGCATACACTAGAACTAGCGCGCGCGTACACGCGCACTGCACAAAACCAATTAAACACGATACACTTCACAACGACGGAGAGGAAAACAACTTCCACATTTGACTAAAAGCAGAGCTGTGTATAGTCCAGACATGACAGAAAGCTGAATATGATGATAAATACATAACAACAGTCTGAATAACAGCAGAAGATATCAGACACACAGCCAGCAGCAGCACACTCTAATCTGCATAACACAGCCCGCCATCAGCTATTGGGTGAACGAGAATGACGTCACGCATTCCTACACAGACTCCTCACAGATCTCTCCACAACACTCACCTTCGATATAAAGCCGAACAGGTGTCTTAAAGTGTTCAGTAATGTAACATCACAACACAACGCTGCTATTTTAATCAATCCTAATCTCATTTTAATTTGAAATGAAATCCAATCAGCAGAGGAGGAACAGCGGGAAGTGAAGGTGTGTTGTGCTCTGTCTGATCTGTTCTGCTGTGTGTAATACAGTGTTCAGCAGTGCAGCATCAGCACTTGATTCAATAATGCAGTGATGCCCTGCATGACCACAGAAATACATGTGCGAGATGTGAGAAAACACGAGGCCACATTCAGCATGTTTCAGTAAATAATCATCCCTTAATTATCTGTATCACACTCCTTCACCCTGCTCAACACACTTTACACCTGTGTGTAAGAACAAGCTCAAATGTCTCCTGCTTTTCTGGTTATTTGTGGATATTTCTGTGTGTTATTCATATGCATTGATTCATCTTTTATTATATGTCATACCTGTATATTATTTGTTTTTTAAAGGAGTGTTTTCTGACTGCACTCATCTGTTTCTATCTGAGGAAATATCTGGACACATGTATTATAGGTTAAATATGTTACAGTAATACACAGAAATATTAAAATGTTTCGTGCTTTCATCTCACTGTTTTTACACCAGTGGGTCCATTTTTATTCATCTCGCCTAGAGTCCCTCAGCACGGGCCGGCGCTGCTCCTCTCCTCTAACAGCTCCATCATTCTGCTTTTCCCTGCATCTCTCCTCTCAGACCTCCGACATGGATAACACGTGCGCTGGGCGGGGCCACGCGCTCTCCAGCCGCAGCCTTATTGGCTCAACCGATTCCCGCTCGCGTTTGATTGGCTGCCGATGACATCATGCTGGAGCCCGATGACATCATAGCCCGAGGAACCGCTCGGCTGGTTCGTCGCAGTCTGAGCTCATCATTCCGGGCTAGCAGCGCGCGCGCCCACAAACCACACACACACACACACACACACACACACACACAGTTATTTATTAAACCCAATAGTTGATGTAAACATATTTGATGCTTTGTTGGGTTATTTTAACCTTTGGTTATTTTTTTAATAACTCAACCAGTTGGGTTAAAATGTTGAATTTCTGCAGTCAACTGATGTAACGGACACAGATCAGCTGTATTATGCATGCGTGATGTTGTTTTGGAGTTATAAAGTTTATTTAAGCTGTAATGTAATAATATTGCTGTTATTTTTTATCAAAATACCTCTCGTGTTGTTTTTTTATATCCGTATCACTATCCAAGACCCTCTTTTAGAAGTGTCTGGATGTGCTTAATAATAATAATAACAAAAACACTCATAATAATAGTAATAACAATAATCATAATAATAATAATAACAATAATACTCATAATAATAACAATAATAATCATAATAATAATAACAATAATCATAATAATCATAATAATAATAACTATAACACTCATAATAATAATAACTATAATAATAACAATATTTTAGGCGCCTTCCAAAGCCCTCTAGGGCACCTCACAGCAGATCACAAGCAATTATTTTGATCTGTTTCACCATCCAGGAGCCTCTTTTAGCAGTGTGGATGTGGTGTAATGTTGTACGCTGAGGACACTGAAGCTGCTGGACGGCCTCTCCAGCACACAGAGCTCCAGATTCTGCTCCCTCTACACAGCAGTTCTGCCTGCTCAGTGTAGATCCGTCTGCACTTTCTTCTGTTTCTTCATGATTTATGATTCTTTTATTTTTTTATTAAAGTGTCTGGAACTAAAATGTAATGAAAATAAAGCATTTTCAATATTTTTGTAAACTGTGTGTTATTTATTTACACAGTCATAATTATTCAATTAATATAATGGAAAAAGTTACTCAAAATAACCCAATGCATTAGGTTGGGAAAGTGCTATAATAACCTAGATTTGGGTTATATGTTGGGGTATTTTTACCCAACTATTTTAACAGAGCATAGACAAATGCAATATAATTTGCATTAATAGGACCAAACCCAACACTAAAGTCACATGTGTCCACAATTTAGATTCATATTTATTAATAAATATAACGCCTGGATGCTAAGCATTAACACATGCAGCAAACTACACACACACACACACACACACACACACACACTTACACACACACACACACACACACACACACACACACACACCTTCACATGCGCAATGCTCCTGTGCAGTTCATACACATGCATTTCTTTGTCAATGATTGAACATTAACAGCGATCAATGACTGAGATAGCACTCTCCACATTTGCAGCTCCATATTAATTGATTGATTGATTGATTGATTGATTGATTGATTGATTGATTGATTGATTGATTGATTGATTGATTGATTGATTAAGCACACAGCAGGTGCGTTTGAGACCGGAGGCCTTACCTTCAGACAGCGCAGATGCGGGAGTATGCGGCCGGTCTGCTCATCAATCCTCCAGTAATGCCGAGGGGAAGGCAGATGTAGAGTGCTGAAATAATCCGTACAGGCCTCGAGTTTCCCAGAGCTCGACATGTCCGATCCACACCGGCCTGCGAGGAGAAACAGATCAGTCATATTCAGAGAAATACCTGTTGAGCGCGTGCGCATCAGACACGAATACATGCCCAATAACAAGCGTTTATTAATATTAATATCCTCCAGAATAACCCTGCAGATCTGCTGTAGCTGCACTCGAGAGCAAGCTGAAGCTGAAGAATTGAGCTGAAAACTTAAAATGAACTGCAGAAAACAGAGATGTACACTATTCAGCAGCTTCACATGCCGCATCTGTTACTGACTTTACTGCATTACTGTGCCGGTGTGGAGAGACCACTGCTGTCTGTGCCGGTGTGGAGAGACCACTGCTGCCGGTGCCGGTGTGGAGAGACCACTGCTGCCGGTGCCGGTGTGGAGAGACCACTGCTGTCTGTGCCAGTGTGGAGAGACCACTGCTGTCTGTGCCGGTGTGGAGAGACCACTGCTGTCTGTGCCGGTGTGGAGAGACCACTGCTGCCTGTGCCGGTGTGGAGAGACCACTGCTGCCTGTGCCGGTGTGGAGAGACCACTGCTGTCTGTGCCGGTGTGGAGAGACCACTGCTGCCGGTGCCGGTGTGGAGAGACCACTGCTGTCTGTGCCGGTGTGGAGAGACCACTGCTGTCTGTGCCGGTGTGGAGAGACCACTGCTGCCGGTGCCGGTGTGGAGAGACCACTGCTGTCTGTGCCGGTGTGGAGAGACCACTGCTGTCGGTGCCGGTGTGTTTGTGGTGCAGTTGTTGATATATATACTGCGCGCATTTTCAAGGAAAGCAACACAATTACATTCAGAGAGAAATCTCCAGAAACACTGAACTACTGACACATCAGCATCAGATCAGAGGGATCATCAATATCCCTGTGGAGAGTAAGCGGCGATACACCTGATCAAGAGTTCAATATTTCACAGTCAGAGAGAGTTATTCCCTCATTAATCTGAACAGAACACAGGTATTTTAATCAGGACTGGCAGATATAGGCTATTGACTGATATTGATATATATGATGTTAATCTCATCCATATGCAGCACAGCTAAACCAGTCAGCTCCTTCATTAATATGACAGCATTAATATTATTATTATGAGCGAACTGTGGAGTGTAATGAGTATACCGGCTCAGCAGCAGCTCCTCCTGTCCTCCTCCGAGTGTTTCTGCAGAACAAAGAAACTCCAGCGTGTGTGTGTGTGTGTGTGTGTGTGTGTGTGTGTGTGTTTTACAAGTTCAGAAACAAAGGATCCGCTGCTGTACCTGTTGCTCCTGCACGCACGCACACACACACACACACACTATCAGTATCTCGCAACATCAACAACTCCAGCGCAGAAAACAAACACACTTCATCAATAACACACACACACACACACACACACACACACACGAAGACAAACTAACTTGCTCAGCCAATCAACTTCTGACAGTTTCTACATCCTCCATCCGCGCTCCCGCCAGCGCCAAATAACTTCAATCTGTCCTCCGAAACACACGCAGGTAGTGTGTGTGTGTGTGTGTGTGTGTGTGTGTGTGTGTGTGTGTGTGTGTGTGTGTGTGTGTGTGTGTGTGTGTGTGTGTGGGGGCTAAGCATCTCTCCGAACAAAGGCTCTGTTCTCCGGCTTTGTGCTGAACTGAACTCCAGCAGAAGTTTGCAGACTCCGCGCCGGGCACAGAGAGCTCCAGGGCGGCCCGGGGCTCCAGCAGCGGCGGACTCTCACCTGAGGAATCGGGCTCCAAGTCCGGCTCTGGGCACCGGTTCTGTCGCGGCTCCGGGAAACTTTTCCAGCGAGTGTTGATGCGCGCTTTGTCTGCACGTGTGAAGGAGATCTGCCGCGCCTTATTCATCTGACTGCAGCCCCGCCCTCACACACACACACACACACACACACACACACACACACTCTCTCTCTCTCTCTCTCTCTCTCTCTCTCTCTCTCTCTCTCTCTCTCTCTCTCTCTACTGCACAACAGAGAAAACTTGCTAAAGAAGTGAAGCTTCGAAGAGCGCAGAGATTTCAGCCCTCACACACACACACACACACACACACACAGAGAGAGAGAGAGAGAGAGAGAGAGAGAGAGAGAGAGAGAGAGAGAGAGAGAGAGAGAGAGATTTTAAACTATCATTTGGGTTCACAAAAATAAGCAAAACTTTCAGAAATCACCTCTGAGTGAGGGAACAGACAGCAGTGCACTATCCTGCAGATTTACACTCAAATACACACATACAGACATGCAGTACTGACCCAACACTGGGCCAAAGAGATGAGAGTGTGTGTCTGTGAGTGTGTGGTGGGGGAGTGTATTGACTAATCTGACTATGAATGAATGCTGAGAGAGCTGAACTCACTGGCCGATAGTAAATAAATTAGGAAACATTTAAATAATAATGCTAAAACAATGAACCCCGCCTTGTGCTTGTCCATAATGGACCCAGTGTTGGGTTGGAACATGCGCTCTGTCTAGTGTAGTGCTTCACTGTAACACAGCTGAACTGTTTAACCCAACACTGAGTGCGATATGAACAACCCAACACTGGGCGAATAGTGTCAGCATTATTATTTAAATTACTCTGCTTTTAACCCAACGATTGTTTTAAATTTTTGACCCAACACTGGGTTAAACAACCCATAATACAGTAGATTACAGTGTACTGCAGGTGTTTTCTCAGTGTTATTGTGCACCTGCTCATGTGTAAAGAGCACTTTATTAAACAATACTATACATGCGCTTCACATTCAGATGTCCATTGTGTGTGTGTGTGTGTGTGTGTGTGTGTGTGTGTGTGTGAGGCTGAAAGGCTGGACAGGAGCTCTTCTGTTCATCAGTGCAGAATAAATGGAGAGAGGCTTTCACACTTCAGATATCCTCAATAAAACACAGACTGAGCTGTGAGAGGAGCCCACCGAGAGGCCCACAGGAGGCTGCGTCCCAATATTAGACAGCCGCAGCAATCACTTTAATACATATATGTATATTTGTGTGTGTGTGTGTGTGTGTGTGTGTGTGTGTGTGTGTGTGTGTGTGTGTGTGTGTGTGTGTTCTGCAACCATGATGTGGTAAAGTACGACAACTGTGGAGATTCTGCAGTCACCATGCTAACACCACAACTACTATAGTATAAACAGATGAGCCGACACTGTAGTGTTCTACTGCTATGGGGAAATTATACTGTAATACACCACAGTTTACTGTAGTAAACACTAGAGTACACTACAGTGCTCAGGACAGTGTATACTCTCTCAGAACTAAACATGAGCAGTCACTGCGCTGACACCTTTTCAACAGGTACACATTTGTTCTTAAAGGCTCATATTGGTATCTCTAAAGTATATATAGTGCCTACACATTTCAAGAGGGACACTTTTGTACTTCTTAGGCACTAATATGCACCCTTGAGGTATTAATATGGACACTTTAGGTGTAAATGTGTACCTGTTGAAAAGGCAGTGACAGCTCACACACCTTTATTTCTGAGAGTGTATAATAGTGAATCCGCCAGTATCTGCTGGAGCTCTCAGCAATGAAGTTGTAAATCCTACAAATATGACACTTTACTGCAGAACGGTGCAGAATCGCTCGCTGGTGTCCTGTACCTGACTGTGCTGCTTCTGCAAGCTGGGCTTTATTACAGAGATGCGTTCACAAATAACCCAACATCTGCCTGTTCATGAGGGACGACCAAAACTGTTCTTCACTCACTGCTTCAGCTTATTCCTGCTTCATCAGGGCTCGCCACAGCGGAATGAACCGCCCATTACTCTGCTTTATAATAATTAACTGTTAAAAATGGTTATCAGGGCTCATTCACAATGCTGCAGGTCAGGTGAGTGTATTTGGGTGTTTCCCAGTAGTGGGTTGCAGCTGGTATAACATATGCTGGAATAGTTGGTGGTTCATTGCTCTGATGAATAAAGGGACTAAGCCGAAGGGAAATGAATGAATGAATGAATGAATGAAATGCTGAACTCTTAATATACGCTGGGTTGTTGTAACAATGTTGGGTCAAATATAAACAAAGCTACAATTGGTCAAATTTTCAATACACTTTATTTTTAACCCAGTGGTTGTGTTTGTCTCTCTGAACATCATGCAGCATATTCTGTCCTGTGCAGCACCACCGACTGTACTGTGTGTGTGTGTGTGTGTGTTCAGTGTGTTGACATGATTAAAGACACTGTAAGTGCTGCTGTGCTTCAGTAATATGGAGAGTGTGTGTCCCAGCAGCTACTGTTATCAGAGCCACAGCTCTCTCTAATAATGGAGGAGCCAGCAGTACAATGGCCGACCACAGACAGACTCTCCGGCACGTGTGTGTGTGTGTGTGTGTGATGGCGGCCCATCCCCCTCCGAGGAGCCCAGACAGTCTGTAGGAAGAGGAGGAGGAAGCGCCGGTCACCGGGTGCACCTTCAGCATTGATAATGATTGTGGAGCAGCGTGAGGCGCATGCGCAGTACTGCACTTCCTCACTACACGCGCAGCTGCTGCTGTTGTGGAGCGTTAAAGCCGTTGAGGCCAGGTTGTGTGTGTGTGTGTGTGTGTGTGTGTGTGTGTGTGTGTGTGTGTGTGTGTGTGTGTGTGTGTGTGTGGTTTGCAAGTCCAAACAGACAAGCAGACTGAGACACGCCCACTTATGCAAATGAGACACACACAGAGAGGGAGAGCAGTGTTCAGGTTCAGTTCCAGCTGAGTTTATTTCCTTAATGAAAAAGTTCTGTACAGAGTATATAAGAAGCGTCTGACAGGCAGTGACGACACGACAAGCTTGCGTGATTCCCCTTAAAGCGTGATGATTGGACAAAACAAGATTTCTACACAGCATATTGCACAGAATGGAGGAAAATAAAGTTCACACAGTTCAAGCGCAGATATTTATATATATATAAGCCCTCAGCGACCATCCCGAGATGAAGCAGAGAGAGAGAGAGAGAGAGAGAGAGAGGCTGTGGATATACAGCGCCACAACATACAGAACACACACCTGTCCGCTATACTGTACACAGAGCTCATCATCACTACACAGATATCGACCTGAATCAGAAATACAAATCTATTCACCATGCCTTCAGATACTAAAACAATCAGCTAGACTTATCCGACAAGTAGAAAAGATTAAATATTCAAATACAACGAGCAAAGGCGGATCATTGAGTTAGTTAATGATGCTCCATCCTCCACACAACACAGCCGGAAACAGCGCCCGAGTACCGCCACAGTCAGCGCGCTCACACAGACAGACAGAAACGAAGCACATGTGGCGTGAAGTGTGTGTGTGTGTGTGTGTGTGTGTGTGTGTGTGTGTGTGTGTGTGTGTCTTTAAGACGCCTGCAGATCGAGACTGTAAACATGAAACAGGAGGTCGGATCATCGACACACCTGCATCTTCAAATCAGGAAACCCAAAACACCGACCCCCCCCCCCCCCCCCCCCCCCCCCCCCAATTTATATATATTTGTACAAAAATACACGTATAAAATAATCAAAGGTTTCCTCTGTTTAAGTGTCAAAAGTCTACATTTAAATATAAAAACAAAGGTAAAAGTCTAGCCCTTCCTCAGAGGAGACGGACAGAGAACATCAACATGAGGCAGAATATAAACACATCATATCAAAATGGCATCTGAGAACACAGAAGCGCAGAGCTGACACACAAACAGCGCTTCAACACGCAAGAGTCTGCTCCTGCACTGTGGAGAGTGCGTAAAGTCCAGCACAGGTGTGAGTGTGTGTTAGAGTCCTGAAGGTAAACAGCTGGTGATCGAGTTCTCCTGCGAGTAGGAAATCAGACATAGCGCCATGTGTCACATAAACAACCCAACCGCTGTCGGGGACACACACACACACACACACACACACACACACACACACACACACACACACACATGCGCGCGCTTCCCTTTCAGTGTCTACAAAACAAGCCGGTTACAGCAGAGCCCCTCATCCATACTCCAGCAGCAGCACGGATGCAGGAGCTCATGCAGGACAGTTCCCAAAGTCTCTTTCAGAGTAATAATGATTAACAGCGGAGGACCGGAGCCCGCCTTCACGAACGTGCAAAAATCAATCACAGTTTTCCAGTTCAGAGCGCGCTTCCCTTCCCGGTCCCTCCTCCTGATCGTCTCCGATGGTGTCGTGTCGAGCACCGGGAAATGATCACCTCCTGCCCGCCGCCGCGCTCCTCCGCCCGGTCACCGTAGCGACCCTCCGGCGGGACCCCTCCCTCACCGGGCGGCGTATTATACAAACATACTCGTGTCTGCCATCCCACAGTGCTCCTCCTCGGACGCGTGTATTCCTCCGCTCTCTCTAGTTCAACACGTGCGCCGTGAACACCAGGTTGGAGATGGTGGACTCCAGCCAGTCCCCGGAGATCAGCTGGCTCACCTCGGGCGTGCAGTAATCGGGGAACTCGAAGTGCGAAGCGCCGGAGTCGAAGTGCATGTCGAAGTCTCGGTCGAGCACCGACGAGCCGATGCTGCCCAGGGACATGCTGTCGAAGCCCGGGCTCGTGTTCGCGTCCAGCGCGTCGTCGTCCGGCTCCTCATCTGAGGAAGAGGAGAACTGCGATGAGGAGGACGAGTGCGCGGCGGACGGGGTGGGGGATGGCGCGCGCATGCTGCTGCCGGTGTACCGAGTATCCGCGTCCTCCTTGCCGCTGCCCGACGCGTCCTCGTACAGGCTGAGCGGGTCGCTGGTGTCGGCGGAGCTGCTGAGCGTCGGGCTGGCGGGCACCGCGGCGGGGGACGGGCTGCTGCTGCTGCTGAAGATGTACAGCCGCTTCTTCTTCTCGGGGCTCTGCTTGACCACCGGCGCCGCTTTGGCTTTATACAACGAGTGGTGGTCGGCGGGTCCCGGCTCCTTCTTGTGCGGTTTCCCCGCAGATCTCTTCTTGGAGGACGGCTTGGAGATGCTCAGCTTCTCGCTCGGCTTGGAGCCGCTCGACTTCACCTTCTTCCTCGGCCGGTACTTGTAGTCCGGGTAATCCGCCATGTGCTTGAGCCTGAGCCGCTCCGCCTCCCGGATGAACGGGATCTTGTCTCCGTCCTTCAGCAGCTTCCAGCGTTTGCCCAGCCGCTTGGAGATCTCCGCGTTGTGCATGTCCGGCGACTGCTCCATGATCTTGCGCCGCTCGATCTGCGACCACACCATGAAGGCGTTCATCGGTCTCTTGATGTGGCCGCTGGCGGTTTTGCACCAGCCGGGGTTGAGCTTTTCCCCGCCGGACGCCGTGGAGCCGGGGCTCGGAGAGGCAGCATGTGCGTCCAGATCCAGCGCGCCGGAGTCGGAGGAGTCCCCGTCAAACAGCGCGCTGCTGCTGCTGGATCTCTGGAGCATGGCGTCAGCAGTCTGAGACTCAGTCTGATTGCAGCACACAGTCCCGAGCTGAGGCAGGGCTGCACGCGCCTTCAGTCGTGCTTAGTGCGGGTCTAAACTTCTGTGTCGGGGCTTTATGATCATGCAGCGGCATCCAGGAGTGTGTGTGCGCGTTCTCAGTGTGTGTGTGTGCGGCAGAGCTCTGGTGGAGAATCGGAAGATGTCCGACTCCTTCTGCATATCCTTCCCCGTTGACAGCACGCGGGAGCAGCAGATGTAAGCCCAGCACAGGCTCTCTCTCTCTCTCTCTCTCTCTCTCTCTCTCTCTTTCTCTGTCTCTCTCTATCGCGCTCTGTGAGTTTCTACACACTCCTGTTCTCCTTCATGCAGCTTTATTCCGTTCCAACGTTATAATAGCGGCGGCGGACAGCCAATCAGCGTCTGTCTCTAGCCTTCCTTGCGCCAAAACACGCCCACTCGCTTTTCATTGGCTCAAAAAGGAATCTAATAATAATCAGCGCGTGCAATGAGGAGCTCTGCGTCTGACCTCATTCCTGTGTACACCACAAACTGAAGATCACACACACACACACACACACACACACACACACACACACACACACGCTCAGGTGTAGTCTGCACTTCTGTGTGTGTGCGCGTATTATTGGTGATGAAAACAACACACACACACACACACACACACACACACACACACACACACACACACACACACACACACACACACACACTGCTTTGGCTTAGAAGAGCCAGCTGAATGTGTTGACGTGTGTTTGACAGCACGCTGCTGTAGAGCAGGTTTCTCCTCACTGATCAGCATCTGTCTGCTGTTCTCAGGTCAGTGTTCTCTCAGTGTGAGCGCGGGTCTTCAGTCCACACGCGCTAATGTTCTGCTGAATGTGAAGGGGCGGGGCTTCTGTGCAGGCGGGCGGTATTTGTCACAGTAAACACGCCCCTAACTGCTGAACTCGAGCGGCGGCAGCGGCAGATCTTCAGTCCCGGCTGGAGGACGAGCAGCGCGGGCTGTCTCTCTCTCTCTCTGTGTGTGTGTGTGTGTGTGTGTGTGTGTGTGAGAGAGAAATATAACTATTGTATACATTAGCATTTACCTATTTTTATGTCTATTATTCCATTTTTGTTTTAATATGTTCTTTCTCTCTGTGTTTCTCTGTGGATTGTGTCTGATATTCATGTTGGTTTGCACTACTGTCTGCCTTGTCTGTACGCAGCGACACTGCACTGATTAGGCAATACTAATGTACAGATATCTGTCATGCCAATAAAGCACCTCAAACAAATGTGAAAGGTGAATGAGAGAGAGAGAGTGTGTGTGTGTGTGTGTGTGTGTGTGTGTGTGTGTGTGTGTGTGTTCTCCAGCTGTGTGCTGCTGTGCCGCTAGGTGTCGCAGTGGAGCCGGGTTTGTTTCTAACCCAACACACACTGCATTAGTCAGAGTTGCATAACGACACTCGGCGGTTTGTCTGACATCCTTGTTCTTGTTTACCCGAAACACAGGAGCAGCACAATCATACAACGCTGAACCAGTAACACACACACACGCAGACTCCCACAGCGGTGTGTGTTCATGAACAGAATATTGAGGAAAAGTTCTCATATTTTATTAATATTATATCATGACACATTTAACAATTGTAACTATAATAAACTAATAATAAGAAAAATCCATTATTAATATTATTATTACGACTATAATTACTGTATTATTAAATGTGTGTGTTTGTGCAGTAACTGTTGAACTGATGGACATTAAAACATATAGATATAGACACGTGTATATTTATATTTTCTGTCTTTTACTGTATAATGATTCTGAGAATATATTAATATTATTGTATATACATTTAGTTGAAGCTGTATGTCTCTCTCTGTGTGTGTGTGTGTGTGTGTGTGTGTGTGTTCTGTCAGACAGTGTTCAAAATAAAACATCTTGTTAATAATAAACCGACAGATGAACAGAGGCATTTCCACTGTGTAGTGATGAAGCTCTGACCTGAGCCTCAGAGGCCAGCGTGATGTTCAGTGTGTGTGTACAGCACACTCCACAATAATAACAGTTCATAACTGATAATAATCAATAAAGAAGCTCATCCCTCAGTTCAGGCAGCGCTCGCTCTCTCTCTCCCTCTCTCTCTCTCTCTCTCTCTCTCTCTCTCTCTCTCTCTCTCTCTCTCTCTCTCTCTCTCTCTCTGTGTAAACAGAAACACCTTGTGTAAATGTAGGACACACACACACGTGCATAAATCTGTGTCCCACACTGAGACGCAGCACACATCTGCTGTGCAATAATGCAGATATTGATCATCATATCATGTAGTGTGTGTTTGAACAGCTGCGCAGACGCGCCTCATCTTACCCCGCAGCCGGCGGCCCGGTTAATCAGTGCTAGACGCCGCTCAGCACAACACACTCCTGTTGGCCAACTCAGAGTCTCAGAGTAGAGCAAGACCAGTGTGTGAACATCTGTGTGTGTGTGTGTGTGTGTGTGTGTGTGTGTGTGTGTGTGTGTGTGTCAGACAGAGATATGCACAGCAGATTAGATTAGATTAGAGGAGGCGTTTATGGGTCTGCACTCAACAAGCTGTTCTCCAGTATTCTTAATGCCACTGTTGCCCAGCACTTACTGTACACACACACACACACACACACACACACACACACACACACACACACACACACACACACACACTCACACACTCACACACTCCTGGAGGAGCATGAGTGAATCCTCGACACTGACACACTCTCCAGCCAAACAACACACAACACCAAACAACACCAAAAAACAACAGCAACAGCTGCTCACACCTGCTGACGGACAGACGACTGTGTGTGTGTGTGTGTGTGTGTATGTGTGTGAGAGTGTTCAGTGAGTCTGCCTCAGCTCTGTCTGGCCTTGGTGTGTGTTGTGATGTGTGGAAATCAGGGCACGTGTGTGTTTAACACTCACACAAAAGCAGAAGTGAAAGCCTGAAGCTGTGTGGACGTCACGGGGGCTTCATCTGTCTGTTCTTCCTCTTCTGAGAGCTTAAATCTCCACACATCATCCCTCCACAGTCACTGGACTACTCTGAAGATCTTCAGTGTGATTCAAACATTGATAAACTGTAGAAACAAACAAACACACACACACACACACACACACGCACACACACACACACACACACACACACACACATATATATACATGTTTTGTATAGATCAGGGGTGTCCAAACTCAGTCCCGGAGGGCCGGTGTCCTGCATATTTTAGTTGTAACCACAATTAGGCACACCTGAAGCAGCTGATCGAGCTCTTTCTAGGTATACTACACCTCCAGGCAGGTGTGTTGAAGGAAGTTAGAGCTAAACCATGGAGGATACCAGCCCTGAAGGACCAAGTTTGGACCCCCCTGGTATAGAGAATGGAGCTGCTGCACTGCTCAGGTCTGGTTTTAATGCACACATAAACAGAGTCTAATATTCTGGATGGTTCTGTGGGTCTCCTTTATGACTAGGATCTTCAGCTTTAATGTTCTACTGGATATACACAGGGCTGGAGAGTGAAGCTGAAGCTCTGCTCTGTGTGGTGTTGGAGGTGTGATGGCTGCATGTGACCCAATGGGTCAAACACTGTATCCTGAAGGTGGTGGTGTGTGTCAGGATGAGGATGCAGCGATACACACAGCAGGACTGGAGACAGAGCGGTCTGATGAACATGACAGGGAAGCTGAACATCCCCCATGGCCTGCACAGCACACAGATCTAAACATTATTGAGCACATTGGGCTGTTTTGGAGGAGCGAGTCAGGAAAGGTTTTCCTCCAGCAGCCTCAGTAGTGCCCTGAACACTAAACAACAGTATAAGATAGTGAAGTATGACAGTATAGAGGAGCAGGCTGCTGTATTGTGGAGGACAGTGTCAGTGGGGTCGAGCAGGCAGCTCAGGCCAGATGCAGCAGCTCAGTGTCAGACACATATGCTGCATTAACACTATAACCTGAACTGACCTCAGAGCAGCTGCTCAGTTGCAGACGCACACTCACACATTCAGCATTGGCTCTGGTGTTCACAGCGCGGGTCTCGACCTGCAGGAGTGTGTGTGTGTGTGTGTTGATGGAAGCCTGCACTCTGAGCTCAGTGTCAGTGGGTTCACAGCAGGTGCAGAGATGCTCTCTGTGGGGTTTCACTGAGGAAAACGCCTGCGAGGCTGACAGAGGGATCACTGAGCGGACTCACAGAAAGCGTTAGGTGTTCACAGATCCCTCTCTAAATGAGTCTCTCTGTTCCAAATTATTATGCAAACTGGATTTCATAATGGATTTAAGTGTAATGAACAGTAAAGGTTGTCCAGACGAGCAACGGAATTAACTAATATGGATTTAGAGTCATGGATGCTGTCAGGGTCCACACACACACACACACACACACACACACACATGAAGACTAATGCTCACACGGCCTCGTTCACTGATGAGTGCTCTGCAGCACTGGATGGCCACCATGTCCAGTTCAGTGTATCTGTGTTGCTCCAGCTCTGTGTGTGTCAGCAGCTGAACACAGAAGTTCTAGAGAACTGAAGCGGTGTCAGTCCAGTGTTCAGAGCTGAAGATCTGTTCAGTGTGCTTTAATCTTCTGAAAGTCCAAACACTGAAGAGCAAATCCATCCATGCACAGCTCCGCAAGACTACAACATCAGAATCTTTGAGTTTGGGCAGAATCGTGGACAGAGAGCTGGTCGACCTCATTAGGATCCCTGATGATGTGAAAATGACCTCATGAAGAGTTTCTGACTGACCACTGTCTGCTGAGGGTCAGTGGGAATGCGCATGTGCTGCTGCAGAGAAGCCCTGCTCTGGGCACAACGGCAGGGAAACTCATGGTGTGGCCTCCATCCTGCCCTGACCTCAACCCTATTGAGAAGCGTTGGAGAATCCTGAAGCTGAAGATATCTGAGGATGCTCAGGAAAACTCGGAAATCACAGCGGTGGTGAATTCAGGCATTTCAGGCATCAGACGAGCGAGTCTCTCCACACGAACATCTAAACTTTGGTGAAGATGCCTGCTGTGTCAGCCCATCAGCAGTTGATGATGACGCAGCGCCTGTAGTTGGGGTCTCGAGGGGGAATCCTCCTGGTACTGGCTCAGTCTGCAGTACTGCTGAACGCCTCCGTCATCAGGCACGGCTTCTGGAGGATCTGCAGGACCCAGACATGATGAACGAAACCAAACCGAACGGATCTGTGCCGCGTTTCAGCCCTCTGAAAGCCCATACAGCACAGCTACTCTCTCAGCAAAGCCATGCCAGACATTAGCGATGACACTG
Organism: Danio rerio; assembly: GCF_052040795.2. Classification (NCBI taxonomy): domain Eukaryota; kingdom Metazoa; phylum Chordata; class Actinopteri; order Cypriniformes; family Danionidae; genus Danio; species Danio rerio. The sequence goes on along the minus strand of NC_141036.1, from coordinate 125,552 downwards.
GAGTCTCCCGCAGACAGACGCCGCTCACACACACCAGTCCACGACTGTAAAGTCAGATGAAGCGTGGAGAGTCAACGTAGTCTAGCGACCAGTTACACACGATACATCACAGGCTAATGCAGACCACATCTGATGTGAACGCTGCACCACTCTCCCTCTCACACACACACTCTCTCTCTCTCTCTCTCTCTCTCTCTCACACACACACACACACACACACTCTCTCTCTCACACACACACTCTCTCTCTCTCTCCCTCTCTCTCTCACACACACACACACACACTCTCTCTCTCTCTCTCTCTCTCTCTCTCTCACACACACACACACACACACACACACTCTCTCTCTCTCTCTCTCACACACACACACACACTCTCTCTCTCTCTCACACACACACACACACACACACACACACACTCTCTCTCTCTCTCTCTCTCTCACACACACACACACACACACTCTCTCTCTCTCTCACACACACACACACACACACACACACACTCTCTCTCTCTCACACACACACACACACACACACACACACTCTCTCTCTC